>NC_064853.1:78171363-78471363 GCF_024139225.1 Suncus etruscus | reverse complement strand
TTATTTTTTGACCCAGAGCAAATCTAAAATTGGGAAATATGTGCCAAACCTGTTGGCAACAAGGTCAACTTTCTCCTCCTGGTGCTATCAGGAACTGAGGACATTTTCTCAGATCTTGACTAGGAAAGAACAGGTCCTAGGTTCATGCTTAGAGTCAGTTTAATCCCTTACAACAATGCTTATATAGAATCTAAAGAGAAACTGGGATATCATAAGGGTAACAGGACATAGAAGGCTGATGGTGAGGTGGTGAGGTTCTGGGGAGAAGCAAAACATAAACAATGGTGTTAAGGAGTGCTCCTAGAGCAACAGCAACTTAGCTTATTTCCTTTAACCTGAGCTCTCTGTGAGAGAGAAAGGACAGCCTAGGGTCAAGTCCAATTAAAAATCACTGGAATGGGGGGTGGGGTGTTCTGTCCCTCTTTGTGCTGTCCATCTCCATCTCTGGTGCGGTAGGTAGTGTCTATGAAGTTTTCATAGACATAGTAGCCAGGGAACAACCACTCTACAAGGTCCCCTGGAACAAATAGACAGGAGTTCTGTCTGCCAGGTAGTTTGGGAACAGTGTTTCAGAGGGCATCCAACAAAATCTTTGCTCAAACATGATGAAGAATCTCAAGAAAGTGATAACCAAACATTAAATTAAGTACAGAATTTAATGTGTTAATTTGAGCATGGTCTCCTATGTGGCAATGATCCTGCCTTGGAGGACAGGTCCAGGTCAGAGGACAGAGTTGTGCAGCTCAAAACTTTGTATGCGGGTCTGCAATCCAGAGACTAAGAACATTTTCGAGAGCATATATTTAAAATTGTCTTTTCTAACAAAGCCTGATCAACCTCAAAGCCTTTCTCTGCTTTGTTTCATTTTGTTTCTCTTCTGATATTTCTTTGTTGGAATGACAAATAGATCACAAATACATTAAAATATAAACAGCACTAAAATAAAAAGCTATTTATTTCTTGTAAAAATCAAAGACGATCCAGCTAAATGGAGGAAACTAACCATGTTAGTGAGGGCAGAGGCAAGAGGTTGTAAACTGCAAATTTTCTATTGATACCAGCGCAGTTGGTTGCCATGGCAACATGGGAAAGAGCTATTCTCCAGCCTTTTCTCGTCTGATTTGGAAACTCAGAGATGGGCTCAGAGGGAGCTTCAAATAAAACAATTGTACTTTGACCTTATGTAAAATAGCAAAAAATTACCAGAAGGGGTTTTCTAAGATATCAGAACTGACTGTGATACTTGGTACAGATAGCAAGCAAGAATGCAGGGTTCTTAGAAATGTCCAACATTTGGAGCAAAATTAAAAATGTCTATTTATAGAGTATGAATTCTGGGTTCAGAACTGTGTACCACATAAGGCCGCCATGAGCACTATAAGTAGTGATTTTCAGAGCACAAAACCAGTAATAACATATATAGTTGTATGTTAAAGTTGAGTTTTAAAGCTATTTAGTAAGCACATCTTTGTTTTTCATTTCAAAAAAATAATGGATAAGGTGATGCTCCATCTAATTAAAATTAAGCAAATGACAAAGACATCCCAAATTGTCCATACACAGGGGAGCAAAATAAGGAGGTATCCAGCTAGACTAAGTGGTTTATAATAAATTCCCAGTGAATATATTATTCTATGAGAAACTAAGAAAAGAGTAACAAAGAAAATGCATGAAAACCATGTGATGTAGAAAGATTAACAAACTTCTTGCTTCTACTAAATCTTGATACTTGACTTTAGTAATGAAAATTTATATTTCTAAACTCATAGTTATGCTAAGGAAATGATGCTTATGGAGTCCCTGGGGTGATTTATATGAAATAGAAAAGAGAAAAGCAACAGGCCTGAGAGAAGAGAATCTAACACTTTCTCTCTCTTCCTCTGCCACCTTTAACATAACTTGCTCAGGCCATCATCTTCCCTCACAGAAAAGAATTTCAGAAAGAGACAAGTAGTGATATTAAAAATAGTTCCTCACTTCCTCCACCACCACCAAAGAACTGAAGAAAGAGAGGGAGAAGAAATAATTGAGAGAATAATGTGCTCAAGTGAGAGTTCAGGCTTCTTCAAAGGCAGAGAGACTCTCAGTACACAACCCACTAGGAAAGTCCCCATCTCAAGAAGGGAGATACAGGCAACCTGTGAATGCAGGCATCATGTTCATGGACCCAGAGAGCACATGTACTCATCTCCTTTGCGCCAAGTTGGTTTATATAGGGCTTCTTCCAATCTGTACCACATGGGACTTTCAACCTAGGTAAGAGTCCTGCTGCTAGGGTGGTTACTAGGGGCTTTTGATGGTTTTCTTTGATGTCTTTTTCTTAGCCTCTGTGCCCAATGGAGCTTCTTTCAATAGAAGCCCAGTCTTGTCTCTCCTTGCAGTGACCTAGGTAATGGTCTAATCTTTTTTTTTTCTTTTTTTTTTTAATTTTTTATTTTTAATTAGAGAACAAAGATGCAAAGAAAGAGGACAAAGTAAAGTTACAGTGGAAGGACAATCACCCATAAACAGAATTCTCAGTAGTCCCATTGCTGATATCTTAAATACTAACTTCTTCAAACCCCATTCATTGCCTTGGGGGAGTGGGGTTCTTCCCTACCTACCTGCCTGTCTGCTTCAGAAAGATTTTAAGCCTTCATGTGACAATATATTTTCCTCAACCACAGATATATTTACAAATCAAAAATTGTCAGTAGGCTAGAAATAAATTTGGAAGTTTTTATTTTTGGATGAAAACTTCCTTTATTATGAATTCTATGCAGAACCTTAACTTGCTATCATATTAATATCCTATGCTCACAGTAAACCCATGTATTATTCCTTATAAATTATTCCTTATGGTCCCACAAGGGTTCCAACAAGAGATCTATCTCAACTACCATGATACAGATCGAGTGTAGTTCAACATACCCCATTACTTCTCCTTGAGCTATCTCTGAAACCCTAAGAGTGCTTAATCATCTTTCCTTAAAATAGTTAAAAGGAAGGGCCTGGTACATAATAAATGGCAAACAAATTTTAAGTGCTTCCATTAAACCCATGACCCCTGTCTTGCTTTTTATGATGTTTTTTGTTTTTAAGCTGTAGGGTTGTACTTTCAGGAAATTGTACTAGTTGAAAGGGGCCTGTCAATGTAATCGCTACTGAAATGTTATTTGTTAGTGATAGCATAACATGTGGCATGTTCAGACATATTTGCATCTTTATTTAGGATATTTCTCAGTGGGTGGTTAATGAAAATATTTCATTGATCTGGTTGAAACAAAATCTTAAATATGGGATTTTAGACATGAGAACAAGGTAGTTGGGAAAAGATGGTTGGACAGGATGTTTTCCAATAGAAATTGAAGTTACACACAGATCTAACTTCAATTCTGACTCTCCATATTAATCAGAAAAATTTCTGTCATATATCTGGATTGAATTCCTTTAAGGAAAATTTAACCTAAATATTTTTGCACTATTCTATGGAGAATGAACAAAGTGCTTTCCTTCACACAAATGCTTTTCATAACTTGAAATTATAACACTCGGGATAGGTAGGCAAAGATTGATTTATGATCCAAGGAATACATTTACTCACCAGACAATAAAATGTATGGAGCATTCTAAATATATGAAGCCAATATTGTTTCAAGTTGACTTGCACCACATATTTAATAACTTATGCTTTTCCACTAATTAGTTGGTATGAATATATAAATTTGTCCTAGTCTTTATTATAGAAAATCTCACAAAAGCATGGGTAATTGAATTCAGTTAGTTTTAATTGGGTAAAATGTAACCAAAATTACACTGTATTTGAATTCTACAGAGCTGCCTTTAATTTATGCATAAGTTCTTTGACTCTTGTCAGTGAATTTAATCTCCTTTAGTTTTACATTTTGTTTTTGGAGTGTAGGAAGTTTAATTATTTAACATCATGTAACGTGAACCAGGTGCTGGTTAGAGTTCTTTGCAAATGTGAACTGATTTAATCCTTATGTCAACCTCAGGATAAAAAGTATTGAAAAACTTGTTTGCAAGTCAAGGAATTGGAGAAGAGAAAAGTAAAATATATCCAACATCTTACAGCTGGAAGGCATCACCAGAACTTGAACTCTGGGCAGAAAGGGTCCAGAATTTCAGCCTACCATACATACCAGCTAGAATCTGGATATAAAATAGACAAGAATCTTAGGTATAACCTGATTTATATGGTGAAAAAAAGGCTCAAATTGCATGTGTAATGTAAACTTGACATATAAATACCAGGAATTAAATATTAAGGAAGAAGGAGGTGGTTGTTACAGGCTTAAGCTCATTTCTATTCTATATATTGCAGGGGTCCTAAAAATACAACTTAATTCGTTTATTTAAAAGTTGATCACAGGAGAAATGGCTGCAGGTGGGGGTTTCCAGGCAGAGTGCTGACTGCTCTACCTGCAGAATCTCCACCGGGCTGTGCTTCTTCTGAGGAACTGAGCACCGGAAGGGAGCCCTGTCCTACCCTTCTCTGTCTTTCCTGAACTCTGGAAGCTCTCCTCAGAGCCCTGGGAAGCGAACCCCAAAGAAACTACATTCAGAAGCAACCCAGCGAGCCAGTGAGTGAGTGAGAAATGGCTGCAGGTGGGGGTTTCCAGGCAGAGTGCTGACTGCTCTACATGCAGAATCTCCACCGGGCTGTGCTTCTTCTGAGGAACTGAGCACCGGAAGGGAGCCCTGTCCTACCCTTCTCTGTCTTTCCTGAACTCTGGAAGCTCTCCTCAGAGCCCTGGGAAGTGAACCCCAAAGAAACTACATTCGGGAGCTACCCAGCGAGCCAGTGAGTGAGTGAGAAAAGGCTGCAGGTGGGGGTTTCCAGGCAGAGTGCTGACTGCTCTACCTGCAGAATCTCCACCGGGCTGTGCTTCTTCTGAGGAACTGAGCACCGGAAGGGAGCCCTGTCCTACCCTTCTCTGTCTTTCCTGAACTCTGGAAGCTCTCCTCAGAGCCCTGGGAAGCTAACTCCAAAGAAACTACATTCGGGAAGAGATAACAATGCTATCTGGGCAAAAGCCGGCTCCCTGTGTGTGACACCAGGCGGGGAAAATCCGCGAAAGTACACCGGCCCAGTGGGGCTCAACTGTGAAAGACTGTGAGTGTGACCTGTCTATGTCTGTCTACTGTCCTCTTGCGTGAAACTCTTGCGAGTGGGGCAAAAACAGGCTCAGAGGAGCACGGCCGCTCCGCTTCGCTACGCAGCCGTGCACTCTTTCTAAGGAAAGAACTCCATTGCAACAAGAAGGAAAAATCACACTAAGAACGGCGCTATATCACAGAAGCAAACATTTCTCTCTGGACTGTCTTCTCTGTTGCATGCTCGGGCCTAAGATTAGACCCAGTGTGAGGCTTCATCCACGGAGGACTCCCCTCCCTTAGAGGCAAGTCAGCCCATCCAGAAAGGGAGGAGCCAGAGGAGTGTGCTGCCTACATCATATAGACAATGAATACCACCACAACACGTAGAAAAACCCACAATACAAGTGTGACAATGGGGAAACAACGCAGGCCAGCATCAGACATAGAGAATGAAGATGACAATTCTGAGGACCAGATAATGACTGAACAACTAATCAACCTCTCAGATAAGGACTTTAGACTAGCAATATGGAAGGTGCTCAACAGACTCCAAGAAACCATGGATCGAGTTGAACAGAACACTAATAAGAACCAAGAAAATATGAAGGCAGAAATGACAAAACTCCAAACTGAAATAACATGTCAACTAACAGGACTAAAAAAGTCAGTAAACGAAGTGAATGACAAAATGGATAAGCTCTGGGACAGTGTATCAGAAGCTGAGAATAGACTTGGTGCTGTGGAAGATGAGATACATAACAATTCCATACAGCAGGAGAGATTGGACAAAAAACTTAAAGCAAATGAGCAGACAATGGAAAAATTAGTCAAAGAATGGGAACAGACGAAAATAGAAGTCTATGATAAGATCAACAGAAACAACTTAAGAATCATTGGAGTCCCAGAGACCCAGGAAGAAAATTTCCAGGAAGAATCAATGGTCAAGAACATCATTAAAGAGAAACTTCCAGAGCTAAAGAATATATGTGATCAAATCCTGCATGCCCGAAGAGTACCAACCAAAAGAGACCCCAGAAAAACCACCCTAAGACACATCCTAGTCACAATGACAAATCCCACATATAGAGACAGAATTCTGAAAACAGCAAGATCAAAAGGGGAAATCATGTTCAAGCAAGCTTCCCTGAGATTTACAGCAGACCTGTCACCAGAAACACTCAATGCCAGAAAGCAGTGGTGGGATATTGTGACAAGACTGAATGAAATGAATGCTTCACCCAGAATACTATACCCAGCAAAACTCACTTTCCGGTTTGATGGAAGAATACATGGTTTCACAGACAAAAAACAGCTCAGAAACTTCACAGACACAAAACCAGTCTGAAGAGAAAAACTGAAAGACCTAATCTAAGACAAGACTACCCAAAAGACACACCAAATTTTGAAATAAAGATGGCGTTAAATCCCAGGACAATTCTTTCTCTCAACGTCAATGGACTAAATGCACCAGTTAAGAGACACAGAGTGGCTAAATGGATCAAAAAACTCAATCCAACCTTCTGCTGCCTACAAGAAACGCACCTGAATAGTCAGAACAAACATAGACTCAAAATAAAAGGCTGGAGAAAAATTATCCAAGCAAACAACACCCATAAAAAAGCTGGAGTGGCCATACTAATATTAGATAATGCAAACTTTATACTCAGGAAGGTTGTAAGGGACAAAGATGGACATTTTATATTAATCAAGGGGTACGTAGAGCAGGAAGAATTCACTCTCCTAAACATATATGCACCGAATGAGGGGCCAGCAAAATATTTAATACAACTGTTGACAAATCTGAAAAATAATATCAACAACAACACAATAATTGTGGGGGACCTTAACACGGCTTTGTCAACACTGGACAGGTCAACCAGACTGAAACCCAACAAGAATATACTAGACCTGAGGAGAGAAATGGAAGAAAGAGGCCTAGTGGATATATATAGGACACTCCATCCCCAGAAACCTGGATACACATTCTTCTCCAACGTACATGGGACATTCTCCAGGATAGACTACAAGCTGGCACATAAAACATACCTCCATAAGATCAAGAGGATAGAAATTTTGCAGACTACATTCGCTGACCACAAGGCTCTGAAATTATTTGTGAATTCCAAAGGGACTCAGAAGAAACACTTTAACACCTGGAAGTTAAACAGCCTCATGCTCAATAACCAGTGGGTCCGAGATGAAATCAAGGAGGAAATCAAAAGGTTCCTGGAAACAAATGACAATAAAGACACAAACTCTCAGAACTTATGGGACACAGCAAAAGCAGTACTGAGAGGAAAATTTATAGCTTTGCAAGCACACATCAGGAAGGAAGAAGGAGCTTACCTGAGTAGCTTAATGACACAGCTAATAGAACTAGAAAATGCTCAACAAAAGGACCCAAGAATAGGAAGACAGAAGGAAATAACAAAGCTGAGAGCAGAAATCAACGAAGTGGAAACTCAAAAACCAATCCGAAAGATCAACGAAAGCAAAAGTTGGTTCTTTGAAAAAATAAACAAGATTGATAGACCACTGGCAAACCTAACAAAGAAAGAGAGAGAGAGAAACTTGATAACTCGTATCAGGAATGAAAAAGGAGAGATCACTACTGATATGACAGAGATTCAAAGGGTAATCAGAAACTACTTTGAAAAACTCTACGCCACTAAAAATGAGAACCTGGAAGAAATGGATAAATTCTTGGACTCTTATAATCTTCCACGGTTGAAGGAAGAGGATGTAGCATATCTAAACACCCCCATCACCATTGATGAAATTAAAACAGTAATCAAATGTCTGCCGAAAAACAAAAGCCCAGGTCCAGATGGATTCACTAATGAATTCTATCAAACTTTCCAAGAGGAACTACTGCCAATCTTGGCAAGACTCTTTCATGAAATTGAACAAACAGAAACACTCCCAAATAGCTTTTATGAAGCCAACATCACCTTGATACCTAAACCAGACAGAGACGCTACCAAAAAAGAAAATTACAGACCAATATCACTGATGAATGCAGATGCAAAGATCCTCAACAAAATCCTGGCAAATAGGATTCAATGCCTCGTTAAGAAGATCATCCACTACGATCAAGTAGGTTTCATCCCAGGAATGCAAGGCTGGTTTAACATCCGTAAATCTATCAACATAATACACAACATCAATAACAAGAAAAATAAAAACCACATGATCATATCAATAGATGCAGAGAAAGCATTTGATAAGGTCCAACACCCATTCTTGATCAAAACTCTCAGCAAGATGGGAATGGAGGGAACCTTTCTCAATATAGTGAAGGCCATCTACCACAAGCCAGTGGCAAATATTATCCTCAATGGAGAAAAACTGAAAGCCTTCCCTCTAAATTCTGGCACAAGACAAGGCTGTCCTCTCTCACCACTCCTATTCAACATAGCACTGGAAGTACTTGCTATAGCGATTAGGCAAGAAAAGGATATCAAGGGAATCCAGATAGGAAAGGAAGAAGTCAAGCTCTCACTGTTTGCAGATGACATGATACTCTACTTAGAAAACCCTAAAGACTCTATCAAAAAGCTTCTAGAAACAATAGACTCATATAGCAAGGTGGCAGGCTACAAAATTAACACACAAAAATCAATGGCCTTTCTATATACCAATAGTAATAAGGATGAAATGGACATTAAGAAAACAACCCCATTCACAATAGTGCCACACAAACTCAAATATCTTGGAATCAACTTGACTAAATATGTGAAGGACCTATACAAAGAAAACTATAAAACTCTGCTCCAAGAAATAAGAGAGGACACACGGAAATGGAAACGCATACCCTGCTCATGGATTGGCAGGATTAACATCATCAAAATGTCAATACTCCCCAAGGCATTATACAGATTTAATGCCATCCCTCTAAAGATACCCATGACATTTTTCAAAGAAGTGGATCAGACACTTTTGAAATTCATTTGGAACAATAAACACCCTCGAATAGCTAAAGCAATCATTGGGAAAAAGAATATGGGAGGAATTACTTTTCCCAACTTTAAACTGTACTACAAAGCAACAGTTATCAAAACAGCATGGTATTGGAATAAGGATAGGTCCTCAGATCAGTGGAATAGGCTTGAATACTCAGAAAATGTTCCCCAGAGATACAACCATCTAATTTTTGATAAAGAAGCAGGAAATCCTAAATGGAGCAGGGAAAGCCTCTTCAACAAGTGGTGTTGGCACAATTGGATAGCCACTTGCAAAAAATTAAACTTAGACCCCCAGCTAACATCATGTACAAAGGTAAAATCCAAATGGATTAAAGACCTCGATATCAGCCCCAAAACCATAAGATATATAGAACAGCACATAGGCAAAACACTCCAGGACATTACAGGTATCTTCAAGGAGGAAACTGCACTCTCCAAGCAAGTGAAAGCAGAGATTAACAGATGGGAATATATTAAGCTGAGAAGCTTCTGCACCTCAAAGGAAATAGTGCCCAGGATACAAGAGCCACCCACTGAATGGGAGAAACTATTCACCCAATACCCATCAGATAAGGGGCTAATCTCCAAAATATACAAGGCACTGACAGAACTCTACAAGAAAAAAACATCTAACCCCATCAAAAAATGGGGAGAAGAAATGAACAGACACTTTGACAAAGAAGAAATACACATGGCCAAAAGACACATGAAAAAATGTTCCACATCACTAATCATCAGGGAGATGCAAATCAAAACAACGATGAAATACCACCTCACACCCCAGAGAATGGCACACATCACAAAGAATGAGAATAAACAGTGTTGGCGGGGATGTGGAGAGAAAGGAACTCTTATCCACTGCTGGTGGGAATGCTGTCTAGTTCAACCTTTATGGAAAGCGATATGGAGATTCCTCCAAAAACTGGAAATCGAGCTCCCATACGATCCAGCTATACCACTCCTAGGAATATACCCTAGGAACACAAAAATACAATACAAAAACCCCTTCCTTACACCTATATTCATTGCAGCTCTATTTACCATAGCAAGACTCTGGAAACAACCAAGATGCCCTTCAACAGACGAATGGCTAAAGAAACTGTGGTACATATACACAATGGAATATTATGCAGCTGTCAGGAGAGATGAAGTCATGAAATTTTCCTATACATGGATGTACATGGAATCTATTATGCTGAGTGAAATAAGTCAGAGAGAGAGAGAAAAACGCAGAATGGTCTCACTCATCTATGGGTTTTAAGAAAAATGAAAGACACCCTTGTAATAATAATTTTCAGACACAAAAGAGAAAAGAGTTGGAAGTTCCAGCTCACCTCAGGAAGCTCACCACAAAGAGTGATGAGTTTAGTTAGAGAAATAACTACATTTTGAACTGTCCTAATATTGAGAATGTACGAGGGAAATGTAGAGCCTGTTTAGGGTACAGGCAGGGGTTGGGTGGGGAGGAGGGAGATTTGGGACTTGGGTGATGGGAATGTTGCACTGGTGATGGGTGGTGTTCTTTTATGACTAAAACCCAAACACAATCATGTATGTAATCAAGGTGTTTAAATAAAAAAAAATATGCAAAAAAAAAAGTTGATCACAGAACAGAAGATTGATAATGTAAGTCAGGAAAAACAAGAAAATCAGAAATTCATGAGCAGCAAAGAATAGATTTATGAATAGGTCACCTCCGATCAACAGTCTTAAACTCAGTCTGAAACAACGGTAGTTCTGAGCCAAGTAAGGTCCCAAATAAGAAGTAAAAAATGTGGTCTGTTTAGCTATTGTTGAGTCAAAATCTGTGTAATCATAAAATATCACCCACTATTCCAGGTGAAGAGCATTTTGAGGAAGAAGAAGAGTAAGAAGATAAATCAGTTTGAAAATTGGTACAGTAACCAACTGATAGTAAAGTTGGCTGGTAAAATCTAGCTTCATTTTGATTATAGATAGGATTTTCAAAATTCATAAATAAGGAATATAGGACAATTACAGAGCATAAAATCTATAAAGTTTTAGGCCAGAGCAATAGTACAACCAGAAAGACTCATGTCTTGCATGTGGCCAAACCGGATTCAGTCCCAAGCATCTCAAAACTGTACTTCTGCTCTTACAATATCAATAGACTTTTTTTTTTAAGATGTTAGCAACAAGGCCCTTTGAAGAAATATTAAAAAGGAAAAAGAACCTTAGTTTCCCATGTCTCACATAGACTTTTCATTATCAGTAGCGCCATTTTTTCTAACAATACCTTTATTTATGTATATTAAAAACTCATAAAAAATGCTACAACCAGATCTTTCCACTCATACCACTGAAACACAAGTACTTACTGGCTTTGGAATAAATACAAAGCAGTTTGTAACAAAGATTATTTTTCTTTCTCATTCCCTGGACTTGGACACATTCCATCTCCCTTGTCTTTGATCATATGAGATTATGAGCCACCGATTCATATATTTTAACTTATATTTGTTCTTGGAAAAAAATCTCTATGATCACTTCACAAAATTTCTAAATTACTAGTTGGGTTTTACTTATTCTAGTAAAAGTATCAGTTTTTATCCCTCAGCTAGCAAAAACCTACTGGGAGAGAGGAAGAAACCTGACTTGAGGCAAAGCCAGCATTATTCTTTCCCAAAGCTGCTCATTTTATTTTCATGGTGACTTCCATGTAGGCCCTATTGGTGCCAGATATTATTTTGAATATCACGGTTTTTCCAAAGGTGAAGTTCAAGTTCTCTCTAAAAAATGAACAGAACTGGTTACAGTTAAAAAAGCAACTTGTCTTTAATAGATTTTTTCTAATTATTCTTCATTGTTGTGGTCTTTTAACTCAGATATTCTTATTATTTTTCCATAAGTTATGAAACAGCCTGTGGTTTTCTCAAGGTATGGGACACTGAATTCAATAATATAACATATATTTTCTTTATAAAACAAGATTAAGAAGCTTCTATTCTTATCTTCTGCACTTCATTCAGAACTGTAGAAAAAGGCATTTAAGGAGCTTTATGCTTACCTCTGCTATGTGACACTCTGCTATGTGAGACCAAGAAATATCATCTTTGACTAATGCGTGAATAGGAGAAAGAAAGCAAGTAATATTCAAATAGAATATGCTAGAAAAATGAGAAACATACCCAGTCTCAATATATAATAAAAAGTGGCTCTGACAAGGAGAGCTTATGAATATATGGAAGCAGAATTTGAATTTGAAAATGATATGTTTACAGGACATGAAATGTTCATCAATACTTAAATACATTTGTGTGGTTATTAGTAATCCCCAAACACAACAAATCTTAAGGCATATGTTTCTGTTACTGTGAAATCAAGTTGCTGCATCCAAAGATCCATGCACAGCTTACCCTGAGCCACACAGCTCTTTGGCTCTGGATGAGCAATGGCACTGCTTTAATTCTCAATGTCAGTTCCCAGGAATCTGGCATCAACAGAAGAAAGTAAATTAGCTGGCAGTCCAGGTGGGGTAGTCATTCTGTTGAGCCCTCATTTTGCTGGATTCCTACTGAGATAGGAAATGTTACACTAAATGCTTCCAAGAAGACAAATTTGTGATTCAAGAATGAGGAGAAAGAAAACTTCAAGATGCTCATTATGTGCATATAACATTCTCAGTGAGTCTCTTCACCTGCCTTTGTACTAGCTTGGCCGGCTGCTCACTCTTTCTTTCCTCAGTGAGTGTCCATCATGGTTAGCTTCTTTGTCATCAGAAAATGAGTTTAAAAGTAAGGGTGTTATTTTTAAAGGAATTATAATAAATTCAACCATCACTCCTTGAAGTAAAATTGGCATGGGAAAAGATCATTTCTTTTGGAGGCAGGACTGTTTAAAAACTAATAACAACTGGAATTCAGCCTCACATTCTGTGGACCACTGACTAGCATCAATACAGTCTCTTAGAGGTTTGTTAGCAATGCAGGGTCTCAGGTTTCCCCCAGGCCTGCTTAGTCCAAATCTGCATTTTAATAAGATACCTAGATGGTATATACAGTTAAAATTATGACTCTATGTTTAGTTAAGATTAAGTAGGATATTAGATTATCTGGGACCACTGGTTTATAAATAAATTCTTAAAAAAATTGAAGAGATTAAAAGAAAATTAACTTTATTCTCCTGATTGATACTTGAAGATAAACAATTAATTGTATTTATTATTGTACTACTTCTCTCTTTTGTTAGAAATATTCTGTTTAGAAAAAAAAACAAACTAAAAGGGGGGCTGGAGCAATAACACAGTGGGTAGGTCATTTGCCTTGCACTGGCCCACCAAGTTCAATCCCTGACATCCCATACGCCCCCCCTCAACTTGTCATGAGTGATTTCTGAGTGCAAAGCCAGAAGTAAACCCTGAGCTCCACCAGGTGTAATCTAATCCCATATATTTATATAACATAAGATATAATGAAATAAATTATATTATATAACAATTCCATCTATTATAAATTCATACAATAAATATTATATAACACATAATAAACTTATATAATAAAAGGGAAAGAAGGAAGAAAGAAAGAAAGAAAGAAAGAAAGAAAGAAAGAAAGAAAGAAAGAAAGAAAGAAAGAAAGAAAGAAAGAAAGAAAGAAAGAAAGAAAGAAAGAAAGAAAGAAAGAAAGAAAGAAGAAAGAAAGAAAGAAAGAAAGAAAGAAAGAAAGAAAGAAAGAAAGAAGAAAGAAAGAAAGAAAGAAAGAAGAAAGGGGAGTTGGAAGAGAGGAAGGAAGAGAAGGACAGAAGGATTATTGGAGGAAGGGAATTGAGGGAAGGAGGAACTAAGGAACAAAGGAAGGAAAGAAGGAAGAAAGACAAGCTGTTAAGTAGGAGTGGGAGGGAAAATCATGATTTGGACAAGGGTAAACAGGGAAGTCATTTACCTAGTGTAGCAAGGTTCTCAGTAATTTCCAAGGATTGATTTTTCTGTCAGACTACTTTGCAGTCTTGAAACTTGTGAAGTCAGATGTCACTCCAAGTGCTCAAGTCTCCTGTGCTTTAACTCTCACACAACTCAGACCGTGCTCTGCATCTCATCTGAACTTTTCAGAAGGTGATGTCAGAGAAAGGGCAGTTTCATAACAAACTGTGAGAGCATATGTGTGGTAGAGTCTGAGGGGATGCCTAACACTGCTGAAAGGATCCCCAGGTGTGTTGAAATCTCTGTAAGGTTTCTGGGCTCTGATCTCCCAGAGGAGATATTGAACATGTTCTCAAGTGAGGGTGCTTAGTTTGTCTAAGTGAGAGTGCTTATTCTCCCATGGTGAGGGCATTTAATCTGTCAAGGTGAGGGCGCTTAGTGTCCTAAGGTGAGGAGGGCACTTAGTCTGCAAGATTTGCAGCATTCTTAGCAGGGCTTGTGTCCAGAGTCATCAATTTCCAGGAGGTTAGATATCACTCAGAAATACCACTTATATAATTAGAGAGCCAGCCATTTTAGAGAGAATTGCCAAGCAGAAATAAAATCTTCCCAGCAAAGAACTCTGTCTTCAGAGACAACTTTCTTTCCAATATATATATATATATATATATATATATATAAAGAGTATATAGAGATAAGTAGAAGATACTCATATTGATGATATAGGAATAGATTAGATAGATATAGATTAAATAGATATAAACTGTAGATAGAGATTCTGGAATCAATATTGTCCTCCATTACTTCTAGTTTTTCATTCTGGGGTTTCTTTCTTGAATGTTTGATCTAATGATCACCTTGCACCCTGAAATCTGAGTTTTTGGATTGTTATTTATATTCCTAAATATATACTTCAATATGTGATTCTTAGTGAACTATTTTGTTGGTATGAGTTTATAAATTTGTTTTTCAGCTTTTTTTGGTGAACTAATATTTCTTCTTCTTCACACATATCATTTTTACACACATCTTCACATCAAAATAAGCATTGGAATATGAATGCATACTAGTCATGATTTTGTATATTAATTCTGTGTATATAGGTGTTCATGGTCATGTATACATTTTGGGTGTGAAGTTTTTATTTATATGTGTGTGCTCTGTTTGATAGAGTGAAACATGTAATTTTCAAGTACATGTGTACAAATATATTATTTTTCTATGTTAGGTATATTCATAAAAGCATATGTATTTATGCATGGAATAAATCTGGATTGTATTTTTAGGACTTTAAGATATATATATATAGTCTACACATGTAGATCTATGTGTGTGTTCATATGTCTACATATTTTGGGGTGAATGTGGGAAATATATGTAAATAGTGTGCATGTTTAGGTACACTAAATTAATTTCTTGATCATGTTCTAAACAATGAAAACCTAGCTTTGGAATATAACTAGGCATTCCTATATTCCCTATGTTTTATTACACATAGTGTTTGAAATAGATTTTGAATATTTGATTTATAGACAAAGCACTTTACTCTATTAGTTAAAGGCAGACATCTTGGACTTTAGGGAAAAGATTTAAAATGATATTTCCTAAAATCAATTTTAAATTGGAATGGACATGCTATTTTAAGTATTGAAAGGGATGACAGAAGACAGTGAATGTCTTGTTAGTTTAGAAGAAAAACTATTAAACTGTTTCAGACTACAGCAACAATAAAACATTAATGAGCCAAAGGAATATGGAAATTGAAAAGCATGTGCAATGTCAAAACCCAAAATACAGTGATTTGTTAAGTTACAGGATTCATTCCCCAGAGAGAAGAGCTGTGGTTTGCTGATAATTCAGCAACAACAGAGATTATTACTGGAACACAGCAACGCCATTTTTCCTCCTGGAACCTGAAGAACGAATGAATTAAATAGCTTTGGTTGCTAGGTTGGAACCAATCTTTTTTGTCCATCCAGTTCCCAGAGATGAATTTCAATTGTCAGAAGAACATACCCTTCCTAATTGTCTTCTGACAACTGTAGATAGTCACAAAGTCACTTATCAATGACCATAAGGAAAGTACCTTATAGTAGTGTTTGCTTATTTTGGACACTATTGGAAAGATTCTTTCTCTACAACTAGTACACCACTATAAAGCTTCTTCTTAAGAGGAGCTCACCCTCCTTCTGATTCTCACTTGGCACATGTAGGTACAATTCAGTTTGGCAAATTTCAATTCACTAAAAACACTGCGAGGCTCAATTAAGCAATGAGGAAAAATATTGGTAGATCTGCTCTAAGCAAATGCTCAAGTCTATCTCTTAAAATAGAAGTGAAATTTGTAAGCTTCTTGAGCATAGGCAGATAAGAACAAAAGAATGTCTTTTTTTTTTTTTTTTGCTATTTTCCTCTGATGTAGTTAGAAATTAGAAATGGAAATTAATCCAAACTAAAGTAGGAAGGAATCATCTCTTGTCTTGTCTTTCTGTTTGTCTGGACTTTCCATCCCCAGATCTTACTACTCTCATCCAGTACTTATTATCAAACTGTCAAGAAATTAAACTCTTCTCATCACCAATGGGATGGTGGCCCAAGAGATCCAGTTTAAGAGGAGCTTTTCTGTAGTTCTTGAAATTGAAATTGTACACATTCAGGCTTGACGTGTACTTCTCAGATCCCTTCAAAAGAAATGTTTATCATGAACCCCAGAAGGATTGTGTTGGGAGAGCCAATGCAAAATTGAGAGGGAAATTACAAGAAAATGTCACATTTATAAATACTGAAGGCTCTGTGAGTATTAGAGGAGTCAATTTGTTATTGATTTATTTTTTACAAAATGTTATTTAGAAATACATTGTGTCATTGTAAAACAAAACAAACAAAAAATAAACAAAACAAAAATGTCTTAGTAACTGCCCCCTCTCCAGTCTAGGCCGCAGAATGAGATTTTACTAATCTCATTCTTATGTAAATGATTTAGTAAAAGATTTTACTTGGCATGTAGCCTGGAACCAAACACTAGTGAAGCAAAAAAGATCAACCAAGTCTTAATTAAATTATACTCTAAGTAAGAAAATGATGGATATAAACATTGATACTTATCTTGTTGCTTGTGTTTTGGACGTTATGCAGTAGTGCTATGTCTCCAGCTGACATATATACACACCACATACCCATTGACTTCTTTTCTCAATGTCGCAGGGCCTTCTCTTCTCACTCTCCAGTTTAAACACTTTACTTTTGTCTTTGCATGTTAATAATATTAGCTAGTACTGCTTTTTGTTATAATAATTCTCTGTTTTATCCTCTGAATGACTGTATAATCTTTGTAGAGGATGGCTATCCTCTTCTCATTCAGATCCTCAAGGTTCTCCATGACTTCTTAGAATTAAATAGCCTCTATAGAACCTTCTATCTAAAACTGTTCTTCATTTTTCTAAGTTGTTATCTCTATGTGGAATGTTCTGTGTATATATGTATATATACATATATATGTATATATACACATATATGTGTATATATACATGTGTATATGTACATATGGTGTATATATATATATACATCCCCTTATGTATTTGGACACATTTTACTACTGATTAGAGATTCTACTAAGTCTTTAATTCTGTTTGGTTCTTCCATTTGTTAGCAACTTCTGTTTGATATGCATCTAGTCCTTACCCCAAATACATATCCACACATAGGATAATCACAATTGGGTCTCTGAAAACCACCATGGCACTTCTAAGTTCCCTCTTCATCTTCTTAAATCTATGACTCTTTTTGGGTCAGGGGTGTTGGCTCACACCCAGTGGTGCTCAGGGGTTACTCCTGACTCTGCTCAGAAATCATTCCTGGCAAGCTCAGGGAACCATATAGGATGCAGAGAATCAAACCCAGGTTTGTGCCAGGTCAGCTGTGCACAGGGCAAATGCTCTGCCACTGTGCTATCTTTCTGGCCCTCTGTGACTCTTTTTAATTACGTTTTGTCAGTGATTTCTCAGACTTGTTGTTCTGTATTTTTCCTATTAGGCTTGGTTATGTCACAGAAACAAGTTAATATTGAATCCCTTTTAAAGCATATGTCTCCTGCAATTTTAAGACAAATGACACATTCAGAGCACAACACAGATGCATTTCTCACATCTTTCAGTATGTGTCACTAGGGAGCTTTTTGTCCATAATTTATATTCCCACTCAGAGAATCCTCAGCAAATCGGGCTATAGAGGGCATCATCTCAACAATATCTCTGATTGTTTCCATATTTTCACTTCAAAAAAGCCACTGGCATGTGCATTTACTCTTTTTAACCACTAAGTTTTTCTATGCAAATCAGAGTATAAAATAGTAAAATTTCCACCTAATGAATAAAATACAAAGTATAATAGTTTTTATTTTCTTTTTTAATTGTTTTGTTTTGGTTACACTCTGTAACGTTTAGGGCATACTCCTGGATTTGAGTACATGGATCACTTCTAGTGGTGCTCTGGGGATCCAACGGGATGCTAAAAGCCACATACAAGGTAAACACCCTACCTGCTGGACAATGGTTCCAATATATTTCTAAGGTGTAATAATTTAAGAGGATGCTAAAAGAGATCATAGGGGCCGGGCGGTGGCTCTAGAGGTAAGGTGCCTGCCTTGCCTGCTAGCCTAGGACGGACCGCGGTTTGATCCCCCGGCGTCCCATATGGTCCCCCAAGCCAGGAGCGACTTCTGAGCGCATAGCCAGGAGTAACCCCTGAGCGTCACCGGGTGTGGCCCAAAAACCAAAAAAAAAAAAAATAAAATAAAATAAAAAATAAAATAAATAAATAAATAAAAGAGATCATATGATTTGCCAAAGTTCACACAACTAAAAACTTAAGGCCAATTAAATTTTTGGCATACCCCAAGTTACTACTTAAAGCAGAGATATTAAGTATTCAGGGAAAAGTGTTTCTAAATGTCAACAAAGGTAAGAGAATTCAAAGATGGAGAGAGGAAGTGCTAAGAAATGTCAAAATAATGACAATAAGAAAAATTACTTAAGAATTATTTTCTTCATTACCAATGGATTCACATTAGTATATTCAGCTATTTACTCAACTGTATTCCCCAAATCAGTATCATTGGAATGGGCACAGTTATTCAAACACATGCACAACAGTGAAAACTTCATAGCTTCCTGATATAAACATTCCCATTGAAGTCAAACTAGATAACTTCGATACTAGATGTCAAAGACTATTTTCCACCATTTCCTTATATTAATTCTTTCGCATTTTACAATTTTTGTTTGTAAGGTGTAATCCAGGACTTACACCTGGCTCTGTGCTAAGGTCATTCCTGATGAGGCCTAGAAAGTCATATGGAGTGCCAGGTTTTGAAACTATGTCAGCTACATGAACTTTATCCCTTGAATTATTTCTCTGGCTCCAGATTTTCCATTTTTGTTGGTGGTTTTGCTATTGAAAATTGACCTAATGTAAATGATGAAGTGTGGTCTATAGTTTCTAAATATAAAAAGGTTTTTATGTGCCTGACAAGGAAAATTCATGTGCTAGTTAAGCATTGTCCAGATATGATTTAATAAAGATTATACTAGAAGAAAATAAATATAAGAATGGTGGTGGAGGGTGGTGGGCATTTTTGGTGGTGGTGATTAGGCATTTTGCATAAAATTACCACAAAATATAACACTATTGTAACCATCTAAACTATAATTAAAAATAAATGAATAAATAGTTAGAGTTTTGCAACTGGGGATGAAGAAAATGGGAAAGGGAAAGCAAGCTAAAAGAGATAGCTAGTTTGGGTAACTTAGGTGGTAGGTGACAGAAGTAAAATTAATTTTGTATATCCAAACATAAACTTTATTGTAACATGACACCTAAGTAATTATAAAATTTCAAAACAGTGCTATAAATTACTATTGTGATAATGTTAATCAATATCATGGCAGAGAAAGTGAAACAGTGATCATCTGGAAGTGGGTTGCTTAAGAAAGTTCTCATATCTATCATTTTTTAGAATTAAATTTTAGAATTAAACTTGTGGATTCATGAAATGCTAACTGATAAAAGACATAGTTCAGGGCACTGTTGAGAGGCTGAAAGTCAAAGACATTTTCATCATGTTAAACCTTTCTAAGCTAGTGCTAGCTGGCTTGCAGCTTTCAAACAGTTATGGCATGAAAATTGTTAACTTTTTTAGGTTCTACTTGTGAAGATCGGTACTTTAATTTATGTTAAATGTTATACAGACAAATTATTAAGTAGATGAGTATGTTTTTATGTAGTGATGCAAATTAATTTATATGAATGTTGGAAGAGAGAATTTATTTTAAAGTTAGATCATTTATGGAGCACAATATCCCTAAAGCACTTCTGGCCAGGGAGTAGACAGAGGTTTTTGTTTGTGGTTTGCTTTTATTAAGGGTAAGTATTATGGCTGGGAGATGGAAGAAGGAAGCCCACCCACCTTACCTCTCACAAGAGTATTAATGTGGACAGCTGAATCCAATCCAAAAATTATACTGGACTTTTTGTGGGGTATTGAGTTTGAAGCATGGACAGGAATATTATAGTAGAGAGGTAGAAAATTATGCTGTCTTTTTAGGTTTGACTGGGTGGGTTGGAGCAGTGTGTGCAGAGAAGGAAGTCATGCATCTCCGTGACTCTGCAGATTTTGGTTAGCACCCATCTGTCTCTCTCTGCTAGCTAGAAGCGGACAGTCTCCTCTCTGGCCAGCCAGCTACCTCCTCCCAATGATTTTGGACTAAAATGTGATCATAGGCTGATGAAAACAGAGCTCTGCATTTGTATTCAGTGTACAATGTAGATTTTAATGTCTTTAACTGTTGCAAATAACTAGGCTCTATTGTCATGTATCACTGTGTAGATATCCAATTCTAACTAAATGATTTTCTAATGAGATGCATTCAATGTAAACTTCTCCCCAGGATTTTTTTAGCCCTTGAATTTGTAGTCAGAAATTTAATCCTTTCAGATAAAATTATTCCACTGTATGTGTTAGCTATTTGGAATTTTCACAAGTTATTTTTTATTTCTCTTGTTTTGGTTATTAATCATATAAATCTTTCTCACTTTAAAACTAGTTTTTAATATCAGCTATCTTAGGTAGTTTGTATTCTTTTTTAATGGATATAGCTAAGTTTTTAGGTTTTGTGCAGCTTTATTTTAGATCTAGGCTATTTTATAAAAACTAAGTGATTTATCACTGATTATATTTCTCAGCAAATTACTCTAATAAGAGGGCATACATGGAAGTACAATTTTGTTATTTTCAGAAAGAGAAATCAGTTGTATTGTTACTTCATCAACACTCCCTTAAGGCTCTCTGTCAAATAGACCATTTGTACTCTATTTTGCCACTGCACTGTGTAAATGTTAGTAATGCAAAAATCTGACAAATAATCCTCATTCAGTAGGTCCTATATTTAGCTAAGAATAATTTTTTTTTTCAAAAATATTACCTTGTAAATAAATTGAAAATTTTAAATCAACAAAAATAAAGAGGATTTTAACTTCACATAACCAGATTTTCTATACTAGGCAACTTTGCAGTTCAGAAGGTTGTATAACTCATTTATTATTCTACTTGATTTCAAATCACAGGACACGTGAGGAGGAGATGAAATTTTCTTGGCAAATGTATTATTAACATCTTTTAATATGCTTGCAGAGAAGTGACAAATGTGTAATTGCATGGGAAGGATGTAGGAGAGAAAACACTTCTATACTGATTCTAGAATCTCTGAATTATAATATGAATAGTACTGCCACCCATGTTACAGTTATCCTGGCAATCTTGGTAAAGGGAACATTGGTGAAGAATACTGGATGGATTTTCTAAAATTATAGCAGATATTTGATATGCATAAATGAAAATCTGTGCTGAGAGTTATATTAGCCACTATTCTAGAATATAGAATTTTAGAGGCTAGTTATGTGGGAGAGAATGTAGACTTTATTGACAAAGCATCCAATGTTAATGCTACATTTGTGTTTCTGTGTATTTTTATTCTAGCTCTTGTTTTCCAACTGCCAGTGCTGATTTGCTTCAGAAACTCCCATATTTATTGGAGCCCATTTTACATATAAGTACAGCAGGTCAAACATAATGGAGCTCGAATGGAGTTATCAAGTAGTAATTCTCAAACCGGGATCTAGGTCAAAGTCTGAAGTACCGTATTTTCCGGTGTATAAGATGACTTCTGAATCAAAAAAAAAAAAAAGTCAACCGATAATCGGCGGTCGTCTTATATGCCGAGTATATCCCAAAAAATGTTTCTATATGCCGCTAAACGAAAATCATCTGGATATTGCCACAAAACAAATTTTCCAACTTGATCCTGCACTAATCACTGCAAGACTGCTCTGACTGCCTCTCTAACTCAGCTAATCCAAGCAGGCTTTTTATGCATGCAAATTAGACAATGTTCTGTACCCGAATCTACACTGTAAAAAGCCTGCTCAGATTGGCCAGAGTCAGAGAGGAAGTCTATTACAGTATAACCTCTGAACCTTTGCTTGTTGTAATTGTCTCACTGTGGTACATACAGTTGCAGTACAGGAACATTCTGTCTTATACAGTGAATATAGGCCTAAACCTGTTTTAACTGTAAAATTAGGGAGTCGTCTTATACACCAAAAAATACGGTATGTTCCATACCAGGTCCTAGGATTCTCCAATAGGTATGAGCTTCAGATACTTATTTATTTAATTTTAAATAACAATTTTAATTGACTGAACATGAAATGTGCAATTATACAGTTGCTCAAGATTAAATTTGTAATACAATGTTCCAACACGCATCCCTTCACCTTTGCACATTTTCTACAACCAATGTTCCCAATTTCCCTCCACCTGCCCTCCACTCCATTTCTCAAATCTTTTCCCTTAAATAACAAATTAAATACTGAGGCTCAAATTCATTCTCTTGTTTCCAGTGAAACAATCAAAAAAACAAACAAAATATATAGGGCTAGTGTTTTGCAGAATTCTCTGAGTGAATAGCTGTATGATTTTAGATTCTTCTCTCATTAATCTCTTTAATTACAAATGAGGGAAAACAAAAACACCTCAGAAGCAGGGGTCAAAAACTATTGTCTGGACCCAAATGATAGTACAGCAGGCAGGGTGCTTGCATTGCATATAGCCCACATGGATTTGATATCTGGCCACCTTTTGGTCTCTCAGTACTATGATGCTAGAGTAATCCTTAAGCATTATTGGGCAGGACCCAAGAAACAAACAAACAAACATAAAAGAAAAACAAAAAAAAACTTTCAGTAGGTAAAGATATATTGGAGTGAGCTTCCTGATTCAAAAATATGGTTGCAATCAGCTCACATCAATTTGATTTTGTTGGCTTGTCAGATCCTCTTACAGATACAACATTTGTTTTTAATTTGTTTTTTAACATTGGAAGCTAGCTGAAACTTTTAAAACTACAAAACATCCAAGTTTCTAAAGCAGCACATTACAGACTTTATAACAAAGGACTTCTTCCCCTGGATAAGATTCTCAGAGAACTCCATCCATCCAATACCTACAGATAAGAGATATAAAGTTTATTTTCATAATAACTACAAGCTGTACAGGACACAAAGGTTCATAAGCTATTGCTGGATATTTTTTATATATTCATGTGATGTATGATACAATAATGTTACATCTACAAGCAGACAGAATCAAACTGTTTTTTGTTTTTGTAAGGAAAAATTGTTTTTAGTAAGTCAGCAATTTTTAGTAATTCTGCAAATAATGTGATGAGAGAAAGGTAAAACCAAAACTAAAGATCTTTGCCTTTAAAGAAGCCTGAAGGTAGAAAAAGGAATAGTTCAGCAGCTAAGGTGTTTGCCTTGCATATGATGGATCTCTTTCATTCCCAGCACCCCACAGAGCTCTCTAAGCCCTCTTTGAGTGATCCCTGATGTAAAGCCAGGAGAAAGCTCTGCACAGCACTAAGTGTAACCACCAAACCAAAGCAAACAAACAAAAATAACAGGGGTAATTCCAGGGTGAAATTTTATAAAAGAAAGAAAATACACCAAGAGTCTGAGTGTGGTTGGTTTCAGAGTAGCTTGAATCACAAAGTAAAGAGACGAAGATCCTAGTTCTGAGCTGCGATGCAGGCAACTCTAGATTCTAGAGTCTGTTACTTGAAGAGGTAAAATTTACTTTTCTAAGTCAAATCTGGCCCATACGTACCTGCCAGGAAGGAGTAGATATTTCTTATTTAAATCATATCCACCTATTTTATTATTTATTTCCCGGAGAGTGATGATAACCTTGATCTACAGTCATTATTCTACTAATCTTTAGGAATTACATTCCAAATAAAAACCTGCTATATATTTACCAAAATGGACACATCAGAATCCTTGCCTGCTCACTGGACAGCACCACAAACAACACTAAAATATGGGAAAATGTTGACAAAATTAAATCAAATATACGTTGAATTGTGTAGTTTTGAGTTATGGTTCACACTCTTAAGTGAAAGGACAAGGAAAGAATTATGAGTTCCTGCTATTTTGCTTAAATAATTCAGAGACCACCTCTGGAAGAGAAACACATACCCTGGGTAAGCTATTTTCACACTTTGTTTTCCCTTTAACAAATATATTAAAAATACAAACTTAAATATGAATAAATTATTTGGGGGGAAATTCTTGAAAACATTATTAGATGTTTGAGAAGAAGGATGGGGGAGCTAGGATGTCAGTCATAGGATAATGATTAGTCTATAGAACATTTCCTAGGATAATCTATGTGGTGATTTAGTGTTCTGGAGATCAAATAACACTCACAAAACAAAATATGATTTTTAGAAGTTAAGTTAAGTTCAGTGTTAGATAAAAGCAGCAGAATCTGACCGGTGAGACATTACAGTTAAGGTATTTACCATATATCAAGATTTAATCCACAACACTAAATATGATTCTCTGAGCACTGCCATGAGACATCCCTGAGTACAGAGTTAAGAATAAGTTTTGAGTACTTCTGGATATGGTCCCTCCCCAAAAAGGAAGCCAGAATCTAGATGATTTCTCAAATAAAACTTTGTAAATAAGAGCTTAAAAGAGAAAAAACAAATATTGAGTAGATACCCAACCAGTGTCATCTACCCACTCAAACAGCATAGTAAAAGCAATTTACTGTTAAATAATACAGTGATTACATGTCAAAATGCATCCTTGTCCCTCTCTCTGGATTTTCTCCAAGGTACACCTGTCTATGTGTCTATAATCTTTGTACACTAACCACATGGTTAACGCTGAGAGTGAAGATTATGCAGAATTGGTTTCACTGTTTGGATCAGATTAGCCAAACTCATTTCCAGTTGTGCCAGACCTAATATTCAATATGCCCAGGGGAGTAACGGCAGCTTTTGTGTGATGTTTCTACTGATAATAGGCACATTTTTTTCTTAAGCTCCCACTCTGTTGGTATCTAATGCTGATGTGATACTGGCATTTGATTCCACATAACCTCTAACTCTCCCCTTGACTCTTTGTTGTTCACCCTTTTAGAGAATTCCAAGACTTAATTTCAGCACTTCAGTTTCACCTCAAATATATTCATAAATATTTAGGACCTAATATTGTATTCAGAGGTTGAGAAATAAAGGATGATTTTTCTGTCAAATCTTCATCAACTTGGCTTATACAGGAGATTAATTATACTAATAAAGAGTACGTAATTAGCCTAGGTGTTACACTGGCCACAGAGAATTTAGGTTCAACTACTGGATATATGACTCCATTGTAATGCTTCATTCACAGAATGTCTAGAGAACACATGTGCACGTAACATACATATGTGTATGCTTTGCATATGGAGGGTGGAAAAGGTGTTTCTAACCCTCTCCATCCATTGGCATTACCAAATCTAACAACCAACTCTCCTGTATTCTATTGACCCCTGTTTCTACTTGTAAAACAGAAAAAATTCTTACATCAGACTTGACTCATTATTTTTTCCAAATCAAATATATCCTCTCCCATGAGAGTGTGATCATTCACTGAGGAAAGCAATGAATTCTACCAATAAAATCATGGGACTCTGTATGATAAATGACAGATTCAACTACAGACCACAGCTTACCATCACAAAAATGTTACAGAGGGTAGAAAGTTCTATGATTGGAGTAGACAGTTAAAAAAGCAGGTTATCTAGTGAGGATTTGTGTTTGTTATAAAAATGAATCATGAAAACATGTGTTCACCTAATAAGTCTTTGATGTGCTTAAGGCAGGTCCCACCTAGACTGTCATTCAACAGTGAAAGCCAGTCAGTCTTCCATCAGTGCAATGCGAGATACATGAGATACATCAGGCTCATCCCTGTAATGTCTGTGATTCACTATATCTTTTCTCTCTAGTATGTATCAGATCACAATGCAATGCGAGATACATGAGATACATCAGGCTCATCCCTGTAATGTCTGTGATTCACTATATCTTTTCTCTCTAGTATGTATCAGATCACAAATAAGACTGTAAAACCCCTAGATATTCTAATAAATAATTATAGAAGTTTTCTTTGAAAATGTACATCACCCTTTCTGAAAAACAAGACAGAGTGAGAGAAGTAGAACCATTTCCATTCATAGGTTCACAGGTTCAATAAGTGATCATCAGACTGCTTAATACTAGACTTTGCTTCATGAAACTAGCTACTAGCTTCTCAACTCTCTGAGCCTTAAGTACCATCTCTAAATGAAAATCATTCTCAACATGTAAATTGGGTGTTATGAGGATTAATGAAGGATGTTTCTTGCATGCTGTGTCTACTCAATTAAAGTTGCCTTTTTTTCTTGCTATTAACAGAATTCCCTGCTATCATTGTAATACAAAAAATAAATGTTAAGATTGAACTTCCAATATGAAGCTTTCATTTGTATTATAAATTTTTCTAAAATGTTATATTAAACACAAACACAAGCCTTCATGTGCAGCTATCTATGAAAGCAATATCATAATGTTTTGTTGTTTTTTTTTTAACCAGGAACAATAAACTCCCCAGAGCCCTACCTTTTACCCTACACTGGATAAAACCACTGTTCATTTCTTTGCTGTATCTGACAATTCACAATCTGACAAATTCAACTTCAAAATGTACTGTCACCCCTGCCAAAAATGATTATTTTCTCTTTGTTTGCTCCCCAAGGACTCTACTCTTTCCTTATGTCAATTGAAAACTTATCTTTCCCTGACCAATCTTTCCATCTTAAGTTCAGTCTTACACTACTAAGATTTTTTCTTCAGCATCTGGGTTGTTTAACTTATTAAGTGCCATGGGGAAAAACAGATGAGCAACAGATGCCAGGTTAAGTGGAAGGAACATGTGTCAATGGAAAGTGCATAGAGATTGTCATGAAGATGGCAGTGTTGCTGTGACCTAAGGCCTCTTCTCTTGAAACCTAGCTCAAAGTTAATATTTTTGAACATCTTATTGAAGTATAACTCACTAGAAAAATATGGGCACATCATAAATGTATGCCTTATTATATGTTTTACAAATTGAACATACCTCTATAAATAGCACCTAGACAAGTAAGCGAGTATTACCAGAATTTTATTTGCTCATAATTTCCAACAAAGATAATTCCTATTCTAAATGAAAAGATAAGGTTGCCTTTGAATTTTGTATAAATAAAATCATAGATGATGTACTATCTCAATTCATTGAATGTTATATTTGTGAGATTTGTTTATACTGCTTTATTCATAGTAGTTCATATTTTTTCATTGCTGGGCAGTAGTCCATTGTAGAAATATATGAAGATTCATTTATATCATCTATTATTGATGAATATCTGGGAAGTTTCCAAAGTGAGATATTTATTGAGTATTATGCCAACAAAACTGTGATGCATTTATTTTAGTATGTATATGTGTTATCTTGAATACACAATAGATCCTAACAGTGAAATTCACTCAGTCATGGGACATACTCAACTTCAGTAGTCTAATCATTTTACAAAGAGATTGAATGATGTTTAATCCCTTATCATAATACTTATTTTGGATTCTAGATATTCTACATTCTCAACAATAGTTGGTGTTTGTGATTATTTCATTTTATTTTAATTTTTTGCACTTGGGAATTTGTATTTTCTAATGAATAACATTGAATTTCTTTACATAATTTTCCAATTGATATCTTCCTGTCTAAATGTCTACTCAATAATGTGTATATTTTAAAATATTATTTTAATAATAATCTACAATAAGATGAAATATATAAAATAAAATACTATCTAATGCTATTAAATTTATGCAATTGTATGGGAATTTTTAATTGTTATGCCCTTATAATAACTATAAATATTTTCAGTTATTATTGGCACATGAAATTATCAGAAGACTCAAAATTAATTTTTTTTAAAAAATATACACTTATCGGTCTAATAACTTAAGTTTGATTTTCTACTTTAATTCTAAACTAATTTTATTAATTAGAAATGATCAATTCTAAGCACAGTTATTTTTCTAAGCATGTATTTACAAAACAAAAGCAAAAATACAAATTAAATAATTTTGTAATTTAAAAAATATATATACACTATAGCACTTTGAAAAATAATGTATAAGGATTTGGAAACATGATTTAAATGTGACTTAAATAGCACTGTGACTTCAGACAAATCTTGTTGTCTATGTTTAGAAAATGAGAAATATTGGATCTGAGATTTTATGTTCTAAGATCTTACAAGACACCAGTGGGGCTATATGGTTTGTTTATTGATGTAAGGGATGGGAGAAATAGAAACAATAAATTTAAAGAACTTCTACGGTATGGGTAAACTTTGGTCTTACATTTTTAAAAATACCACTCTGATCTTACAATCTGTTCCACATTCTTGTTCCACCTTAAATTTTACATGAACCATGATTTTTATATTAAATAAAGATATATTAAAAGCTCTATTTTTCTTACTCTCTAAAAACCATTCGGTTGTTGGAATGCAGTACATAAATCAGAGTTTATGTACAATGATTTTTTGCAAGTTTTTGTTGTAAGTACACCTTAAATGGAGCTAAGAGAAAATACTTGTTATTCTATTGACCACCATAGACCTTTTTTCAATATCAGCCTATGCTGCATCTTCTCCCATTTTTTTTTTTTTTGGTTTTTGTTTCCATACACATACACCTATTAAATTTTTCTGAGGAATAAAGAGTATCATAATTTTAAAATATACTTCTCCTTTTTCCCCATCCTAATTTAATAGCTGAGCTCCATATGCCATAATAATGTACTTGAAAATGTCCCACTTTAACCAGTACCTTGTAGAAAGTAATATAAAAGGTTGTATTCACAACCTCAAGCAGATGAATAATACACATATCATAATACAAACCCCCTATGTATGATTAATATTTATGAAATGTTTTTCAGACACAAAAGAGAAAAGAGCTGGAAGTTCCAGCTCACCTCAGGAAGCTCACCACAAAGAGTGATGAGTTTAGTTAGAGAAATAACTACATTTTGAACTGTCCTAATAATGAGAATGTATGAGGGAAATGGAGAGACTGTTTAGAGTACAGGTGGGGGTCGGGTGGGGAGGAGGGAGACTTGGGACATTGGTGATGGGAATGTTGCACTGGTGATGGGGGGTGTTCTTTACATGACTGAAACCCAAACACAATCATGTATGTAATCAAGGTGTTTAAATAAAATTTAAAAAAATAAATAAAAGTTATTATTATAATAAAAAAAGTCTTGCAACCTGTGAGGCCTGCTAGGGAGTTGAGGAAGATCTCCAATAAAGAAATACTAATCTTATTTTATTTTTATTATTTGGGGAGATTGGGGATTTGAAACCAAACCTAGAATTGCTCGGGGTCTACTCCTGATAGTATGTAGGGACTATATACGGTTTCAGGGATATAACTTGAGTCAGTCTCGTGCAAAGCAAGTCCTATACTATCTCCCTTGCCCTATTTAAATAAGTGTTCCTAAAGAAAAAAGAAAAATCAGTAGATATTTACTTTATTAAAACCTTTAGGTTTCTCTTAGGGCCTGGAGCAATAAGAGAGATGGCAACAGGAGCAGAGAATTTAGCGAACAGTTTCTCTAACAATTCGGCAGATACCATCCAGGTACCATTCATTGCAGGAGCAATCTGACAGGGTTAGTGGTGGCAGAGTCTCCAACCTCTAGCACTTCATCAGGGGGCTTATATAACCCCCAGCATCCCCCCCAAAAAAAGAAATGTTTAATAATTTAAACATCAACTTTGGTACAGTACATTAATCTTGGGAAGCTGAGGGGGGATAGCCAGTAACGCTCAGGGGTTACTCCAGGCTATGCGGCACTCAGAAATTGCTCCTGGCTTGGGGGATCATATGGGACGCCAGGGGATTGAACTGCGATCCATTCTAGGTTAGCCACATGCAAATCAAATGCCCTACCACTGTGCCACCGCTCATTACATTATTTTTTTTAAATTTACATTCATCATAAGCTACAATTACTAAGATATAAAATCGAGAAAGATATTTGACAATTACATAACCAACAAAGTGCTCATGTCCTGAGCACATGAGGAAAACATCCTATAAATCAATGAGGAGAAAGAGTCAATAAAATAAATGAGTATAGCTTTAAATAAACACAAAATAGAAGATATAAGTTTAATATTACAACTAATTAAACATCATAAAATACATATAAATGTTTAAATAAAATACCATTATGTGTGTACATCATACTTATTATTAAAATACAATATTGAATGTTGGGGAAGATGTAGACTATTTTATAAAATCTTTTTTTTTAATATATTTTTTTGGGTTTTTTTTTTGGGGGGGGGGTCACACCCGGCGGTGCTCAGGGGTTACTCCTGGCTGTCTGCTCAGAAATAGCTCCTGGCAGGCACGGGGGACCATATGGGACACCGGGATTCGAACCAACCACCTTTGGTCCTGGATCGGCTGCTTGCAAGGCAAACGCCGCTGTGCTATCTCTCCGGGCCCAATATTTTTTTATTTAAACACCTTGATTACATACATGATTGTGTTTGGGTTTCAGTCTATTTTATAAAATCTTATACAGTGTCTGTGGAAATGGAAATTAAAAGTGATTATGTGCTACAATGTATTAAAAGCTAATTATATTCAGTGAGTGTTATTCTGATATAATTTTACCTATGCAATAATCCTGTGCTGACTTTGGTCAATTAATCATTGGTCAATTAATACTGATCTTAGTAGTCTGTTAATCTTATCAATGTTTCCACCCATTGACCAACCAAAAATAAACAAATAAGAGAGTAATCTAGTTGGAAGAGTAAGCCTTGGGACCAATTGCAACATAAACTATTATGCTCAGTAAAGTCACAAATAACTGGAAGCAAAGAAATAATATATGTTTTTAAACAAAAATGATGCTAAACCTCTATCTAAGAAAGGTAAAAGTACACATATAGGAATTTAAGGTTATTCTTAGACTGATTTAGTGAAAAAATGACCTCTAAGTCTATCTATGTCTTCTGACAGAGGAAAATCAATTGGGCAGATTACAACTTTTATCAAGGAAGGCAATGAACTTTCCATGTACATTGGACTTTTATAATCTGATGAAAGGAAAGGCACATTTATCTAGGTTTTTTAGACTGGAAAAGGAAACTTACAAATCTGTCAATTACACCTGCCAAGAATCTAAAGTGAGGTCAAGACAAAAGCAGATTACTTTTGATAGTGTTAATAAGAGTTTATTGCAAGGCCTGCAAGCCAGATCTCCCTCTGTGGATTTCTGAATATCTTTAGTTGCTGGGCTTATGGTAAGTAATGAGAAAGAATCTTATCTTTCACCATGGGGAATTCAAAGGTCCCTACTGCTTCAAAACTCTTAGTGATGCACTATAGTACAACTCAAAGTCAGGGTGGTTGCTCAGCACAAATATCTATCCAGTGTGGGACATGCTGGAGGGATCTTAATCTGCAGAGACGTGTCAAGCTCCCAATATAGCTAATATCAGTACCTTCAATATACCTTCTTATGACTGTGGCTGTTTCCATGACTAAATCACTTTATAACAATATAAGGATGTGCATTAATAAATTGGAGTCAGTGTGTCATTGGTTACAAGCATCATTGACTCTGATTTATTCAGTAATAGAAAATGTAATGGGAAAATTTGGTAGGAATGAGGAGGCAGGGGTTGTAGAATAAGTGCTTGGATTGGGGAGAAATCAGGCACTAAGCAAATAATAAAGAGCAGAGAGTTAGAAGCCACAAAACTCTCTTGATTGGGCCTACCAGGACCATGTTCATAATGTATAATTTACAGTAATTGTGTTCTTCAGACACTCCAGATATAAAAGTTCCTAGATGATACTATGCAACTCTCAAGTTTGAGTAATTTCTTTATCTGTATATGGGTTTTCTTTCCCTGAAAGACTCAACAGGAGACAAGATCAATTAAACATTACACAGTTTCAGCAGGCAGCACTGGGGAATAAGTACCTGAATCCCCTCTGCCAATAAAACCTAATGTAACCTTTCAGTGAAAGGAATATTATGTTAGCTTTCCCCTTCATTAATGTTGAATGACAAGTAATCCTTACTTCATTTGTTTACAGTAGTAAACATTTACTTTTCCAGCTCATAGATTTGCAGGTCAAGTAGAATCATTTTGCTTCTCTCACTAGCATCACCGCCAGAAGCCAGGGGAGGTTGATATTTGCTTTACATCCTTTTTTGGTGAAGTGGCTTACACAATACTTTATTTTCTTGGAAAATTACAAAAGTAAAAAAAAAAGTAGTTATCTTTTACTTTCCTGGCATCTGTTTACATGTCTTACGTCAAAGCCATATTCAAACAAATTCATTAAGGTAGGGAAAGAAAAAATGGAGATAAAGAATATTGGTTGGTAACTGTTGTCATGCACAAATAAAATCACTTTACATTTTTCCTTTCACCTTTTCTGAGTTAATTGGCATAAGTACCCTTAATTACATCAACCCTGACCCTCAAGTGATTTATGTTAAACTCTGGCTAATAAAGATGGCAGGGAAAGGCAGCATAAAGGATGCTTGGTAAACTCAATAAGATCCAAGAATCTGCTCAACAACCTCTGAACGAAAATGCACTTTTTCCAGTGACTCTGATTTCTTGTGAAAAACTATGTAGCAGAAGCCTCATGCCCCAATCCGAGGGAATTGGAGGGATGCAGGTCTGGAAGCAAACACCAACATAAGAAATAATCCACACATTGGTAAGGGGGTAAAACAGGTTTAGGAACTTACACACACAGCTCTCTACTCATAATAATCAGATAGGTCAGTCATGGAAAAACCAAAACTGCAAGCAGTTATTCCCTGAGTCCCAGGATCTTAATTGGGAAGTGCAACACCACAACTTGGGATGGAGAAGAGGTAGGGTAAGGTAATGCAAAGGATAATTCCATCGAAAGGTGCTTCCATAACAATCATATCCTGAAAGAATATTAACCCAACATCTCCCTTTTTGACTTTATAAAACAAATTCAAAAATATTAGGTAATACAAAGTAGTTCGTATTCCAAGTTTCTACCTAAAAGATAAAAATGGGTGGTTGCTTTTTGCATAGGCACATCAAAAGTTGGGAAATATAGAAAGAAAAATCTTTTGGTTTAAAAACAGTCTGTGCCTACCTACAAAGCATCCTTACATCCTTACATCTTACTTTTGTAAGACCAGCTATAGGTTCCAGGCATACTAATTTATCCCATACTAATTTATACTTTATCCCAGGAAAGGTTCTTTTCAATCATGGTTGTTGAAGTCAGGTTTTAGTAATTAGAGATCTTGGTGATAGCTCATATCCTGTGTCAAAGTCAGAATGTCTGGAAGTGTCTCCTGGTATCACATCACCATTAGGTGGTTGGGCAGGAAAATCTGCCTTTAAAGCAAGTCGTTGCTTATTCCCAGGTCATCAGTGCAGTGTATGAGTCCACCCCGGGGCAAGTGGACACTAAGACAATTCTAGAGCTTGTCTTAGAATAAGGTTGATTCCTTGTGTAGTTGCAGAAAACAGTGCCAGATTCAAATATGGGACCCAACATTCAGGGTTGATCAGCCAATGCCCAAGTGACTAAAGCCTAAGTCAAGTCACTATGGCAAAAGTTCAGGGTGAAGGTCCTTCTGTAGCAAAAAATATTTCACAGTTCTTAACCCTAAATAATAGTAACTCCTCCCTGTACCTAAAATTTCTCCATTTTAATGTGTTAATGCAAAAAGAAGAGTGCCAAGTGCCATAGGATATTATTGGAGCCTAAGGGGATATAATAACAAATCAAACAATTTCTATAACCTACTTCTAACAAAAACACAAACTCAAAGGATACTATCTGTACTATCTACTAGCAAATCCAAGGAAAAGGTGAGGGGACTACAGCTACATGATGAAATATACAATAAATAATTATACAGTGAGGAAATACACCTAAAAATATATGAAGTAACCAGTTGACTGAAACCCAAACACAATCATGTATGTAATAAGTTTGTTTAAATAAAAAAATTTAAAAAATATACAAAGTAGGTATGTATATTCCCTATAAGTCTTTTGAAATAATTTAAGGGGAGAATAAATTCCGATCACAACTTCAGCTGGCAATATGGTCTTGTGGAGTCTGAAAAATAGCTTGCAGCAGTCATGAATCAGGAATGTCCTAGAAGCCAAGGGTTTACTCAAAGCCAAAACTGGTTGCAGCCAACAGTTTATGGTAAAGGTAGGAGAGTAATAGAACAATTTGTATCAGGATATTTTGGTATGGATCTTCAAAGAGATTTATTTTATCAAAGAGACCCATAATCACTCTACTGTGAAATAAAAACAAGATTCCTTCATATATTTTCTGTGTTTTCTCATTCTACTAAAATATTTTTATTCATTTTTCTTCATCAGTGTCTATCTCTAGAATGAGTTCTTTCTATCATTTTGGATTAAATTACTTAAATAGATTTTACTTCCTTTTTATTATGTTAGACAATTTAGAAGTTTTGTTCTTAAATTTGGACATTTACATCTCATTTTCTTTATGAGAATATTGAAAAATTATACTTTTAGTGTCATTGCAAGTAATGGGAAATAAATGGCAAGACACAGAATAGAGAATTAAAACACCTAATTGGATTGTAGGGGTATAAAAACATTGGATTCAGTGAACCAGTGCCAGTCTAATTTAAATGTCTAATTAAAAGTTATTTGGAGGCACAGCATCCTTAAACTGCTTTTAAGTCTCAATATCTGAGAAGAAAGCTTAGTAACTAGAAGAAAAATCAGAATTGTGTAAAGAAATAGGAATGTACTATAGTTTTCAGCCAGATTCTCCTTCTTAATCAAGAGATGCCCAACTGCACATCCCATTGCTATTTCATTAAAATGCACTGTTTCTGCTGCTGAAATTGCTGTTACTTATTTTACAGCAGAGCAACTCTGCTTTAAGTCAAGAAACAGGGTAGCATTACCCATGTGGTGGCAGGACCTTTTGTTAGCTGCCAGCACCATTTAATGAAAGTTTCCTGAAAGCCACAGAGGAAAAAAGAAGGTGCGTGACTAACTGAGTCCAGATTAGAACTGATTTGATGAGAACAAACCTGTCAGTGAGCAAGCTGATTCGTTCACAGGGATATTCATAGCAGAGGGCGATTTAGCACATTGTCAAACCTGACATTCAAAAAATGCAGCATGATCGTTGGTACAAATAGCTAATGAATAATGACATACTTAGATTGCTTTGTAGAGGTGGCTGGATATGTGCAGTTAGGCAAAATAAATGAAGACCATATGGTAGAAAGTAATAAAAATAAAACCCACAGTCAAATTCTAAAATTGAATTTCCAGGACTTTACCAATCCTGGTAGTATCAATTCACACTCATCTTTTTCTCTGTTTTCATATTTATAAATTTAGATAATAATTGTATTGATTCTGTGGCCTTGTTAATTATACTGAGATGAACTGGGTTAAGATATGTAACACAATTAGAACAGAAGCTAGGAAATAATGTCTCAAAATACTAGTTTCTGTCACCAGGAGTATGATTATTGACAGATATATTTCTCAACTAAGGATATGAGAGACAAAAGACTTTAATTTTAATTTATCATATTATTTTATATTGGGGCCACACCTCTCAGAGCTCAGGGTTTGCTCTTATTCCTTTGGTCAGAGATCATTCCTGAAGATGCTCTGTGAACCATATGCGATACCTAGAGATCAAACCCAAGTCAGTCACATGCAAGGCAAGAGCCTCATCTTCTGTATTAACGCTCCAGCCCCATAATGATTAGAGTTGCCTCTAAATCAAAATTAAATGCTAAGCAGAACTCTCTGTGGTGCTAGTAAATGGTATTTATGTTTATGCATAATAGGATTTATTTCTCTAATGATGTTTCTGTTTTGTTTTGTTTTGGGTTTTGGGCCACCCCTGGTGATGCTCAGGGGTTATTTCTGGCTATGAGCTCAGAAATCGCTCCTGGCTTGGGGGACCATATGAGATGCCAGAGGATCATATGAGATGCCGGGGTTCGAACCAAAGTCCGTACTATGTCAGCTGCGTGCAAGACAAATGTCCTACCACTGTGCCACCACTCCGGTGCCTCTAATGATGTTTCTTATGTTTAAGAGAAAAAGATAAGCTCCATTTAGGAAGGAGGTTATTTTTCTTAATACATCTTTATTAAGCACCATGATTATAAGCATGTTTGTCGTTAGGACCGGAGAGATGGCACGGAGATAGGGCTTTTGCCTTGCATGCAGAAAGACGGTGGTTGGAATCTCAGCATCCCATATGGTCCCCGAGCCTAACAGAAGCGATTTCTGAGCGTAGAGCCAGGAGTAACCCCTGAGCACTGCCAGGTGTGACCCAAAAACCACACACACACACACACACACACACACACACACACACACACACGGCATGTCTGTAGTTGGGAGTGTTAAAGACAACCTGGTGATGCTCTGGGCTTACTTCTAGCTATGCACTCAGGGATCACTCGTGGTAGAGATCACTATTTGGGGTGCTGGGGAATCAAACCCAGGTAGGCCATATGTAAGTAAGCAAGCACTGGACCCTCTGCACCATTGCCCATGGCTGTACTTTTTTTATATCACTTCTCACTTTTTCCTTCAATTATCCTAATATAAGTTTGACTCATTCATGTATTTCTAATGCATTAAAATATTTAAGGGGGGGCAAAGCCATGGTGGCGCTAGCCTAATATGGACCGCGTTTAGATCCCCTGGCGTCCCATATGGTCCCCCAAGCCAGGAGAGATTTCTGAGTGCATAGGCAGGAGTAAACCCTGAGCATCACCAGGTTTAAGCCAAAAAAAAAAAAAAATTTTTTTTTAGGGGCCAGACAGATAGTATAGAAGCTAGTTCTGGTGGCAGTGGCCCTGCATCTAATCCCCGGCAACGCAGGACTTCACTCCTGAACATATAGACAGGAAAAGCCTCAAAACAACAACAAAAATATTAAATACTCCTGTTGGGGCCGGAGCAATGACACAGCGGTAGGATGTTTGTCTTGCACGTGGCTGACCTAAGACAGACCGCAGTTCAATCCCCCTGCATCCCATATGGTCCCCCAAGCCAGGAGCTATTTCTGAGCGCATAGCCAGGAGTAACCCCTGAGCATCACCGGGTGTGGCCCAAAAACGAAACAAAGAAACAAACAAAAATCTGTTATAGGCCAAGAATTTTTCTAGACTCAGTTGCTAATAGATATAAATCAATGAGTCTAAAGATCCTCATTTATAAATGAAACAGTAAAAACATAAAAGCCATTAAAATGAAAGGCATAGAAATAATAATCTACAGTATCCTTTCATAGTAACACACACATTAAACATCGCTATTATATTATTTTACAATAAGTAAATTGGAGCTTAGAGAAGAGGGGGATCAATCTCAATATTTGTACAGACTCAACACAGATATGAAATACCCATTCAATACTTAACCTTTCACTCGACACAGCCCAAGTTCAAGGCTGTAATGACCTTTTTTCATACCTTTCCTTTCTCAAAACTGCATGGGAAGCAGTTCATGAAAATCCTGTGAATTGGGGACTAAGATTTCCCACTGAAGGGCAAAGTCCCTGTTACTTTTCCTTCCCCTTGAGACACTGTCAATAACTGTGAAAAAATATCTCTGCACCTGAACTGAATGAGAACAGCAGAAGAATTATCCCTTATCTTTAGTTCATTTCTCTTTCTACTAAATAAATAAATAAATCAGTAGATCCATAGGTCATATGTTCCTCTTTTTATTCCAAGAAAGTGTTGTTTTTGTTTGGGGGAATTTTTAAGCTAAGAAACCTAAACAACCAGAGGCCGTTTTCACAGTTTACCATCTAACAAAACACAGCCTTGGTAATTAAAACAATCTGAAACTAGGGAAAGATGGAAGGGAAATCTGTCACTTTTGAGATGATCAAACAGGCATAGGTTCTGGGAATCGAGTAGAAACACTGACAATTTGTTAGATCTAACCCCAAACTGACATGCAGTGAAAGAGTGAGGCTAATCGTTGCTGGGAGAAATGTCAGCAGCATTACTTGAGAAGTCCATGGAATAACTTTGAAAAGGTCTCAGCGTTTTCATTTTATGCTAGTGCTAAGCATAAATTAATTTTTCTTTTACTAAATAGAAGTTAGCTACTTCATCATTTGTATAGACTAAGTTTGGAAAGAAAGTACTATGTGCTTTCTTTAAGCTGCCCTATGTCAGTTTAAAGCCAGAGATTAAAGAAAAGGTTTGATCAAATTCTGATTTTAAAGTACTGGAAGGTTTTTGTTTTTTCTTTCTTTAGTGAAGGAGGAGGGTGATTTGGCCACACCCAGATGTTCTCAGGGCAAATTCCTGGATTTATGCACCTCCTGGCTCTGCTCCAGAAATCAAATGCATTACTGGAGATGGAACCAGTACCAATTGTGTGCAAGTTATCTTTGCACATATACTAAAATATTATTAATTTTAACTAAAAATAAATGAAAAGAAGTATTTCTTCACAATTAGTTTCTTTTTTCCTATGTTTGCTCTCACTAAACCATTATTCTGCTGAGTTAATCCTTGTAATTTTCTGATTAGGGTGAAATTATTCAATAGCTTGCCACCTCCAATCTAAAACCTCTACGGAAAAGGCAAAAAAAAAAAAAAGATTTGAAATATTTTACCACATTTGCACACACACATATCCCACATTCTTGCCTTGTTTTACAAGAAATATTTTCCCACTTGGTATAAATTCAAATTCCAGTTAAGATTTTTGATCTTTGAATTTCAATTTAATAGGAACAAATTCATCAAAGATCAATCTTTATACAATATAAAAATAATAGATAGCCCTAAAAAATAATTGTTTATATTATTAGATTTGGAAAAATTCTGCTAGTTGTACTTTTGTCAAGCTTGTTAGACAAAGGACACGGACTAGACACTATCACATTAATACTAACAAAATCCATTGCTACCCATAATGATCAAAATCCCTATTATGTATTGTAAATGTTGCCATTTTAATCCCCAAGGAAACTCTGTGAAATAAAAATATGTATTACTGCTACTTCACCAAAAAAGGTAAGCACATAGAAAGGTTTGAAACAGTGTGTGGAATTCATTACTCAAAAAAATGAAAAAATTGTGGATCTAGCAAGGTAGTAAAGAAGATAAGTTGGTTGCCTTGCATATAGCCAACCCCAGGTGGAATCCTCAGTTTTGTACAATGTCATTCATAAGATAGAGCCAGGGATAGCTCTTGGAAAGTGTGTGGTGTGTCCCAAACAGCAAAAGGGAAATTAAAATTAAAAATGTCTTATTAGGGTTTGAAATGGGGCTCAACATTAGGTCATTTATTTTAGATATACAAGGCCCTGAGTTCAATCTCCATATCATAAAAATAAATTCTTATTACTCTCTTTCCACAATTTGAATCATTGGCTTGTTATTAAAAATCCCTCAAGGAAGAATTTGTGAGATATGATTAAAGATAGAATGCTATTAATATTGAAAGACAATAGAGACAAGGGCCAGGGGGGCCAGTTCATGCTAGTAAACTTGACATGGAGTGGAGAGGAGTATAGTTAGGGCAGAGACGGGACCACTATGACAATGATTGTTGGAAATGATCACTGGACAAGAACTGGGTGCCAAAATTAGGTGAGGGAATGTACATAATACCCCTTCAGTAACAATATTGTAAACCATAATGTCTTGTTTGTTTGTTTGTTTGTTTGAGGGCCATACCCGGTGATGCTCAGGGGTGACTCCTGCTATGTGCTCAGAAATCACTCCTGGCTTGGGGGACCATATGGGACACCAGGGGATCAAACCGTGGTCCATTCTAGGCTAGCTCTGTAAGGCAGACACCTTACCATTTGCACCACTACTCAGGCCCCCAAACCATAATGTCTTAAAAGGAGAAAAGGGAGGGAGAAGGAGAAAATTGTCACAGAGGCAGACAGGACATTGATGGTAGGAAATATGCTCTGGTGACAGGTGCTGTACAGTATATGACTGGATCTCAATCATGAATGATGTTGTAACTATCTCACGGCGACTCAATTAAGTTATTTATAAAAAAATAAAAGTCAAAATAAAATAAAAAAAAAATCCCTTAAGAATCTGCTCTTTCTAGTTAATGAAACATAAGCAGACATGAATTATAAACTCGTTACATGTAAAGTCAGAGGAACAACTAGAAAAAATGACGGTGCTCAGTGAAAATAGGTAGACCCATAATTGCAGTCAGGGGCTTAACACCTATACCTCAACAGTGTGTAGAATACCTAGTGTGTAAATAAGCAAGGATTAGACTCTCTGAACAATGTATCAAACAATAGAATCTTATTGGCAGTTACAAAGAGGTAGCCAATATAGCAAATACATATTTTAATAAATTATATATAAATATTGCTAGCTGCAACATATTCTGGTATGTAAAATATACATGAATATGATATATTCTATTCTAGTGAAATCAAACAAAAATAAATATGAGAGATAGAAGAAATATTTCCAAATATTTGTAAACTAATGACATTTCTAAATAGTCCATAATTTAAGGTAATGTCTCAAGAGAGATTTAAAAGCTCATTTGCTTTAATGGAAAAATACTAGTGAAATAAATTCATGAAAATATTAAAAAGTGAAAACATATTATATTCATAAATTAAAAAATAAACCTACTAAAATGTTAATTCTTTCCAAATTGATGAGCAACTTTAACACAAATAATATCAATATCTGAATAGCAAAATTTAGAGATAGGAATAATATAATTTAATATTCATGAATTCAAAAAATAGCAATAAAATAATTTGGATAAAAATTAATAATGTAACATAATAAACTTGATAATATTTCAAGAAACAATCATTAATTCACTTGATGTAGTATTGGCATAGGAATAGATGCATAGATCAATGAAACAGAGAGAAAATATATAAATAGCACCACTGAAAATGTCCAATGTACATGCAAGTGGCTACGCCATTTTGATCCCTGGTAAATTGTATGGTCCCCAAAGTTCTGTTAGCTGTCACTGCAAAGCACAGAGCCAGGAATAACCATTAGGCTCTTCATTCACAGTGGTTCTTGGGGAGTCAGCCAATCCTAGGGATTAAACCCAGGTCTTCCTAATAAAAAGCATGCACTTAAATAGTAGAGTTAACTCTCTGTGGCCTTCAGAAAGACTTTTACGTGACAACATGATGGTGAAAATATGGTTATATATATTACTCACTCATTCATTATAATAAAAACTGACATAATCACTCAGAAACTATTATCATTTTTATTCTTTTTAAAAACTAAACACAATTGGGGCCAGAGAGATAGCACAACAGTAAGGCATTTGCCTTAGATGCGGAAGGACGGTGGTTAGAATCCCGGCATCACATATGGTCCCCGAGCCTGCCAGGAGCGATTTCTGAGCATAGAGCCAGGAGTAACCCCTGAGTACTGCCAGGTGTGTCCCAAAAACAAAACAAAACAAAAACTAAACACAATTAAGCACAGAAATTAAACACAACTAAGCACAGAGATTGTACAGTCCAGTAATTACATTCATGGACAGAAACTGAAACATGTATATACACAAAACCTGTAAATAAATGTTTATAGTAGTTTATTTATATGACTCATAAAATAGAGACAAAGCAAGTATAGTTCAATTTATGACTGACTAATGAATCATCTATATAGTGACTACTCTCTAATAAAAGGGAACAAGGTATTATTAAACTGCAGTCTAAATTAATTTTCAGATAATTATTCTGAATGAATAATCAGAATAAATATTCTAAATGATTATAAAGATGATCTTCAAAAATTACATACTATAAAATCTATTAAATGACATTCCTGAAATTATCAAGTTACAGAAATGAAGAGCAGAATAATGATTCACAGAATAGTAGAGGGAAGAGAAAAGGGGCATGACCACTGAAAAAGAAACGGAAACCCCTAGTGATAGTAATATATTAAGTGTATACTGACAACGTCAGCATCTTAATTTCTGATATTTTATTATATTTTATCAATATGTTAACATGGGAGAAATAATTGGTGGATGAAAACTAGATATTTCATAATTGGAAATTACTTCCTATAAGTACATATGTGCCTCTATAGATCTCAACTAAGTGTTAAATTGAGAAAAAGGCCAACACAGACATGTTAGTCCTACTTCTCCAGATAGTCTTTAAATGTACATGATCCTTTCTACCTTAAGCTGTCAGTAAAAGCTGTTCCTTTCTGAGCTGGCTGGGCACTTGAAGCAGATTCTCCACCATCTGTACAGGCAGCATCCCCCAGGCTACCCACATTCTGGTCTTCCTTCTAGACCCAGAAATTCTGACTCACATTTTGTTTTTATCTTTAACTCATCCTAAATATACATAAAAATTTGTTATATCAGGGAGGGACTTCAGAGCATAAAAGCCGGCTATCCTTTGCAAAAGCTGGCTCCCTGTGTGTGACACCAAGCGGGGGAAAATCCGCGAAAGTACACCGGCCCAGTGGGGCTCAGCTGTGAAAGACTGTGAGTGTGACCTGTCTATGTCTGTCTACTGTCCTCTTGCGTGAAACTCTTGCGAGTGGGGCAAAAAGAGGCTCAGAGGAGCACGGCCGCTCCGCTTCGCTACGCGGCCGTGCACTCTTTCTAAGGAAAGAACTCCATTGCAACAAGAAGGAAAAATCACACTAAGAACGGCGCTATATCACAGAAGCAAACATTTCTCTCTGGACTGTCTTCTCTGTTACATGCTCGGGCCTAAGATTTGACCCAGTGTGAGGCTTCATCCACGGAGGACTCCCCTCCCTTAGAGGCAAGTCAGCCCATCCAGAAAGGGAGGAGCCAGAGGAGTGTGCTGCCTACATCATATAGACAATGAATACCACTACAACACGTAGAAAAACCCACAATACAAATGTGACAATGGGGAAACAGCGCAGGCCAGCATCAGACATAGAGAATGAAGATGACAATTCTGAGGACCAGATAATGACTGAACAACTAATCAACCTCTCAGATAAGGACTTTAGACTAGCAATATGGAAGGTGCTCAACAGACTCCAAGAAACCATGGATCGAGTTGAACAGAACACTAATAAGAACCAAGAAAATATGAAGGCAGAAATGACAAAACTCCAAACTGAAATAACATGTCAACTAACAGGCCTGAAAAACTCAGTAAACGAAGTGAATGACAAAATGGATAAGCTCTGGGACAGGGTATCAGAAGCTGAGAATAGACTTGGTGCTGTGGAAGATGAGATACATAACAATTCCATACAGCAGGAGAGATTGGACAAAAAACTTAAAGCAAATGAGCAGACAATGGAAAAATTAGTCAAAGAATGGGAACAGACGAAAATAGAAGTCTATGATAAGATCAACAGAAACAACTTAAGAATCATTGGAGTCCCAGAGACCCAGGAAGAAAATTTCCAGGAAGAATCAATGGTCAAGAACATCATTAAAGAGAAACTTCCAGAGCTAAAGAATATATGTGATCAAATCCTGCATGCCCGAAGAGTACCAACCAAAAGAGACCCCAGAAAAACCACCCCAAGACACATCCTAGTCACAATGACAAATCCCACAGATAGAGACAGAATTCTGAAAACAGCAAGATCAAAAGGGGAAATCATGTTCAAGCAAGCTTCCCTGAGATTTACAGCAGACCTGTCACCAGAAACGCTCAATGCCAGAAAGCAGTGGTGGGATATTGTGACAAGACTGAATGAAATGAATGCTTCACCCAGAATACTATACCCAGCAAAACTCACTTTCCGGTTTGATGGAAGAATACATGGTTTCACAGACAAAAAACAGCTCAGAAACTTCACAGACACAAAACCAGTCTTAAGAGAAAAACTGAAAGACCTAATCTAAGACAAGACTACCCAAAAGACACACCAAATTTTGAAATAAAGATGGCGTTAAATCCCAGGACAATTCTTTCTCTCAACGTCAATGGACTAAATGCACCAGTTAAGAGACACAGAGTGGCTAAATGGATCAAAAAACTCAATCCAACCTTCTGCTGCCTACAAGAAACGCACCTGAATAGTCAGAACAAACATAGACTCAAAATAAAAGGCTGGAGAAAAGTTATCCAAGCAAACAACACCCATAAAAAAGCTGGAGTGGCCATACTAATATCAGATAATGCAAACTTTATACTCAGGAAGGTTGTAAGGGACAAAGACGGACATTTTATATTAATCAAGGGGTACGTAGAGCAGGAAGAATTCACTCTCCTAAACATATATGCACCGAATGAGGGGCCAGCAAAATATTTAATACAACTGCTGACAAATCTGAAAAATAATATCAACAACAACACAATAATTGTGGGGGACCTAAACACGGCTTTGTCAACACTGGACAGGTCAACCAGACTGAAACCCAACAAGAATATACTAGACCTGAGGAGAGAAATGGAAGAAAGAGGCCTAGTGGATATATATAGGACACTCCATCCCCAGAAACCTGGATACACATTCTTCTCCAATGTACATGGGACATTCTCCAGGATAGACTACATGCTGGCACATAAAACATACCTCCATAAGATCAAGAGGATAGAAATTTTGCAGACTACCTTCGCTGACCACAAGGCTCTGAAATTATTTGTGAACTCCAAAGGGACTCAGAAGAAACACTTTAACACCTGGAAGTTAAACAGCCTCATGCTCAATAACCAGTGGGTCCGAGATGAAATCAAGGAGGAAATAAAAAGGTTCCTGGAAACAAATGACAATAAAGACACAAACTCTCAGAACTTATGGGACACAGCAAAAGCAGTACTGAGAGGAAAATTTATAGCTTTGCAAGCACACATCAGGAAGGAAGAAGGAGCTTACCTGAGTAGCTTAATGACACAGCTAATAGAACTAGAAAATGCTCAACAAAAGGACCCAAGAACAGGAAGACAGAAGGAAATAACAAAGCTGAGAGCAGAAATCAACGAAGTGGAAACTCAAAAAACAATCCGAAAGATCAACGAAAGCAGAAGTTGGTTCTTTGAAAAAATAAACAAGATTGATAGACCACTGGCAAACCTAACAAAGAAAGAGAGAGAGAGAAACTTGATAACTCGTATCAGGAATGAAAAAGGAGAGATCACTACTGATATGACAGAGATTCAAAGGGTAATCAGAAACTACTTTGAAAAACTCTACGCCACTAAAAATGAGAACCTGGAAGAAATGGATAAATTCTTGGACTCTTATAATCTTCCACGGTTGAAGGAAGAGGATGTAGCATATCTAAACACCCCCATCACCATTGATGAAATTAAAACAGTAATCAAATGTCTGCCGAAAAACAAAAGCCCAGGTCCAGATGGATTCACTAATGAATTCTATCAAACTTTCCAAGAGGAACTACTGCCAATCTTGGCAAGACTCTTTCATGAAATTGAACAAACAGAAACACTTCCAAATAGCTTTTATGAAGCCAACATCACCTTGATACCTAAACCAGACAGAGACGCTACCAAAAAAGAAAATTACAGACCAATATCACTGATGAATGCAGATGCAAAGATCCTCAACAAAATCCTGGCAAATAGGATTCAATGCCTCATTAAGAAGATCATCCACTACGATCAAGTAGGTTTCATCCCAGGAATGCAAGGCTGGTTTAACATCCGTAAATCTATCAACATAATACACAACATCAATAACAAGAAAAATAAAAACCACATGATCATATCAATAGATGCAGAGAAAGCATTTGATAAGGTCCAACACCCATTCTTGATCAAAACTCTCAGCAAGATGGGAATGGAGGGAACCTTTCTCAATATAGTGAAGGCCATCTACCACAAGCCAGTGGCAAATATTATCCTCAATGGAGAAAAACTGAAAGCCTTCCCTCTAAATTCTGGCACAAGACAAGGCTGTCCTCTCTCACCACTCCTATTCAACATAGCACTGGAAGTACTTGCTATAGCGATTAGGCAAGAAAAGGATATCAAGGGAATCCAGATAGGAAAGGAAGAAGTCAAGCTCTCACTGTTTGCAGATGACATGATACTCTACTTAGAAAACCCTAAAGACTCTATCAAAAAGCTTCTAGAAACAATAGACTCATATAGCAAGGTGGCAGGCTACAAAATTAACACACAAAAATCAATGGCCTTTCTATACACCAACAGTAATAAAGAAGAAATGGACATTAAGAAAACAACCCCATTCACAATAGTACCACACAAACTCAAATATCTTGGAATCAACTTGACTAAATATGTGAAGGACCTATACAAAGAAAACTATAAAACTCTGCTCCAAGAAATAAGAGAGGACACACGGAAATGGAAACACATACCCTGCTCATGGATTGGCAGGATTAACATCATCAAAATGTCAATACTCCCCAAGGCATTATACAGATTTAATGCCATCCCTCTAAAGATACCCATGACATTCTTCAAAGAAGTGGATCAGACACTTTTGAAATTCATTTGGAACAATAAACACCCTCGAATAGCTAAAGCAATCATTGGGAAAAAGAATATGGGAGGAATTACTTTTCCCAACTTTAAACTGTACTACAAAGCAACAGTTATCAAAACAGCATGGTATTGAAATAAGGATAGGTCCTCAGATCAGTGGAATAGGCTTGAATACTCAGAAAATGTTCCCCAGAGATACAACCATCTAATTTTTGATAAAGGAGCAGGAAATCCTAAATGGAGCAGGGAAAGCCTCTTCAACAAGTGGTGTTGGCACAATTGGATAGCCACTTGCAAAAAATTAAACTTAGACCCCCAGCTAACATCATGTACAAAGGTAAAATCCAAATGGATTAAAGACCTCGATATCAGCCCCAAAACCATAAGATATATAGAACAGCACATAGGCAAAACACTACAGGACATTACAGGCATCTTCAAGGAGGAAACTGCACTCTCCAAGCAAGTGAAAGCAGAGATTAACAGATGGGAATATATTAAGCTGAGAAGCTTCTGCACCTCAAAGGAAATAGTGCCCAGGATACAAGAGCCACCCACTGAGTGGGAGAAACTATTCACCCAATACCCATCAGATAAGGGGCTAATCTCCAAAATATACAAGGCACTGACAGAACTTTACAAGAAAAAAACATCTAACCCCATCAAAAAATGGGGAGAAGAAATGAACAGACACTTTGACAAAGAAGAAATACGCATGGCCAAAAGACACATGAAAAAATGTTCCACATCACTAATCATCAGGGAGATGCAAATCAAAACAACGATGAGATACCACCTCACACCCCAGAGAATGGCACACATCACAAAGAATGAGAATAAACAGTGTTGGCGGGGATGTGGAGAGAAAGGAACTCTTATCCACTGCTGGTGGGAATGCTGTCTAGTTCAACCTTTATGGAAAGCGATATGGAGATTCCTCCAAAAACTGGAAATCGAGCTCCCATACGATCCAGCTATACCACTCCTAGGAATATACCCTAGGAACACAAAAATACAATACAAAAACCCCTTCCTTACACCTATATTCATTGCAGCTCTATTTACCATAGCAAGACTCTGGAAACAACCAAGATGCCCTTCAACAGATGAATGGCTAAAGAAACTGTGGTACATATACACAATGGAATATTATGCAGCTGTCAGGAGAGATGAAGTCATGAAATTTTCCTATACATGGATGTACATGGAATCTATTATGCTGAGTGAAATAAGTCAGAGAGAGAGAGAAAAACGCAGAATGGTCTCACTCATCTATGGGTTTTAAGAAAAATGAAAGACACCCTTGTAATAATAATTTTCAGACACAAAAGAGAAAAGAGCTGGAAGTTCCAGCTCACCTCAGGAAGCTCACCACAAAGAGTGATGAGTTTAGTTAGAGAAATAACTACATTTTGAACTGTCCTAATATTGAGAATGTATGAGGGAAATGTAGAGCCTGTTTAGGGTACAGGCGGGGGTTGGGTGGGGAGGAGGGTGATTTGGGACTTGGGTGATGGGAATGTTGCACTGGTGATGGGTGGTGTTCCTTTTATGACTGAAACCCAAACACAATCATGTATGTAATCAAGGTGTTTAAATAAAAAAAAAATTAAAAAAAAAAAAAAAAAAAAATTTGTTATATATATATTGATATACAAATGCTAAGTCATCACAACTTTATGCTCTACTCAAAGTTTTAAATCAGCTTTATGACACTGCTAAACACTGCTCACATATGCCACAGCAGATGGCCCACAAGTCATGACTTTTACCCCAAGTTCTTCTTTCCAGTATATCTCACTATATACTAATATAGAGTATATGTTATAAACACTAAATATAAAAATAAATATTGGATAATGGGGTTAGCAGGTGTAGTTGGCTAATGAAAATCTCAAAGGACAAAGGAAAAATATTCCATTAAAGTATCCAATGAGCATCAAATTTCATAAAACTTGTGGATCAAAAATCCACAGTTTGGAGCTGAGGGTTGATATGTTAATGTTCAAATTAAAAAAATGTGAAATTTATCTCTGAAAAAGTTGAGCCTCTCATCAGCAGATTTAATGTCAGGATTTTAAAAGGCAATTTTAATTATACACAATTATGTTTTAGTGGCTGGAGAGATAGAGTGCAGGGGTTAGGGCACTTGTCTTGCATATAGTCAACCCCAGTTTGATCTTGGTAGACATATGGTCCCCTGAGCACAGCCAGGAGTGAACCCTGTGCACAGAGCCAGGAATAAGACCTGAGCATTTCTGGATAACCAAAAATATACCTAAAATTTTCATTTTGTGTGCATGAAGCAATTGTGCAGTGATAGGGTGTTTGTCTTGCACGTGGCTGAATAGGATGAACCTCAATTCGATCCAGGCATCCTATATGGTCCCCCACTCCAGAAGCGATGTCTGAGCCATAGCCAGGAGTAACCCTTGAGTGTCACTGGGTGTGGCACAAAAACAAAAACAAAAGATTTTCATTTTGTTTTATTGTTTCCTTCCTATTCTTAATCCTCCTTATCTACTTGGGGCCATTGAATCTGCCAATTGTCTTTAAACACCAGTCCTCAGATTTTTACTGGTCAGCATACATAGAAAGGATCAAAATCATGTATCTACCACCTTGATTATAACTGCCAGTCCCTGGGCTGGTATGCAGAACAGGCAAGCTGCCTTAATGTATTAAAATGTTAAAAAAATGGAGTATAAAATTCATGGTAAATTATGTCTTTCTATTACATTAAAAGTAACTTATTGTCATTCTAAATAATACTGTAAAGCAAACTATCTCAAACTGGTATGACTTATAACAGCTTTCCTTCAGGCATCTCATCAGCAAGAATGGACTGAATGAATTGAACTGTTTTTGATAAAGTATCACATAGTCCTGTAACAAAGTATTGTAAAACAATTTTCTGATGCAAAAGAAAAGAAAATTAATCTATTAAACACAGTAGACTATCAATATCATATCTAATAATATTCAACTAATCAAAGGAAAACACACAAATGTCTAAATTTAGGATCAGTGAAGTGGTTATGAATGTACATAGTCAAAAAGAGGAGAGATATGAGTAATTTAAGTCTAATTTACTTTTTCCTGTAACCAAACTCCACTAAAGAATTTCCAATGGGCGTGCTTGAATGATAATTTTACCATATTCAAATACCTAAAGCGAATAATGTGTTATAAATTTGCCTCATCTGATGGTTTTAGAAAAGATTTTTTAAGCTTGACACAAGGTAATTCTTGAGACTCTCCTGAGCATTGAAGGATAATTATTCCAATTCTTGGCTTCAACTCATTATATTCTTCTTTTTCTTTTCTTTTTTTGGTTTTTGGTTTTGGGGCCACACCCGGTGATGATCAGGGGTTGCTCCTGGCTATGCGCTCAGAAATCGCTCCTGGTTTGGGGGACCATATGAGACACGGGGGTGGGGGGGAATCCAACCACTGTCCATTTTGCTTGGCTGGCGCGAGCAAGGCAGATGTCTTATGGCTTGTGCCACTGCTCCAGCTCCCAACTCATTATACTCTAATAGAACATCCAAGTCATAAAAATAAAAATGTCTCCAAATTTTCTCTTGAAATAAAATTGCCAGGTTTGTAGAATCATTATTTTAGAGAAATAATTGGACATATACAGTATAATAAACATTGTCAGTTGTCAATAAATAACATCACTAATGTGGTATATTTCTATGCCAATAATAAACAAATGTATACGCAAATAAGCTTTACTGAGTTCTTTTGTATGCATTTAATTGGCTAATCACCCTCAAATCCTTATACCTAATCTGCCAGGTGCAGATCATTCAAATAATGATGAAACCAAACTGCAGTTAAGTAAACTGTTTAAATATCCAGTGCAAAAAGAGATGCAAAATTGAAAATGTTTTTATTAACTATCCTTACTGTAAGAATACAACTATATCTGGTTTTAGAGCTATTGGCGAGCATTTTGTTTTTAATAGTCCCTTAAAACCATCACCAAAATCTATGTTTTTTTATATCTTTAACACCTCCAAAAATTTCTTACTGCCTTATTTATGATTATGTGTGTTATAAGAACACTTAATTGATATCAGTTATACAGGAAATATAATATAGTCAAACTTTTAGAAAATAGAGTAAAATGGTGCTTTGCAGTTGAGATGAGAGACAAACGAGAGTATTTGTCAAAAGTTAAAAAGTGTCACTGATAGGGGCTATGTAGATAGTATAATAGGCAAGGAACATACCTTGCACATGATGAGTAACCCCCTATTCTATATTTGGCCCCTCATGTGATCCCCAAGTGCTGCCAGGAATTATCCCTTAGTGCAGAGCCACAAGTTAATAATGAATGCTGCTGGGTGTGGCCCAATACTAAAACTAAAAAAGAAAAAGAAAAGTGAAAGAAAAAAAGTTCCAGCTATGTATATATCTATGTGTATATATATATATATGTATATATATATATAGAATGAACACATTCTAGATATTTACTGTAAAGTATAGTATTTATGGTTAAAAACACTGCAGTGTTTGCCAAAAATTCAGTCCAGTTCACCTGCCAAAAGAACATTTCTCAAGTTAACATTGAAATTTGAACCAAGATTCTACATCTTAATACAGGCTTTGAATAATCATATGTATATTTACCTATAAAGATTTCTAGTTGCTGCAATTAATTTTATTTTTCTTTATTAAGTTTTATTGTAGGGCCTGATAGAAAATTGTGCAACTGTTTGTGATATATTAATTGATGACCTTAATTATTCACATCACAAACACTGAGTTTGTGTTAATGATAAATTATTCATTAAGTCTTTACAAGGAAAAGTAGGCACATCAGATGCACACTGTACAAAAAATACTTTTGTTCTTAAGAACTAAACCCACAATCATTGTCAAGTACTTTGAAGTGGAAATAGATGAAAAATACTTCTTTTAGTTGTGCTATGAGTTGTCTCAAGCCAATGTTCCCAGGCAAATGATTCTCATTTTTAGAAATATGAACTCACAAAGACTAGAAAGCCATTCATTCTTAATTTCTTTATTTTTTATAACATTTACTTTATTTAAACACAATGGATATAAAATTGTTTATTGTTGAGTGTCCATCAAACAATATATATCTGTTGCCCAACACCCATTCTTCATGTGTAACCTTACCTACAAGAAAGACCTGCCCATTTCTGGGCGGGATCTTTGAGGGGTTACAAAAAGTTTGGCTGGAAGGCCAGGCAGGGAGAGATAGATAGAGTTTTGAAGAGGAGATTTGAAGGAGAAGTTTGGAGAGAGATTGAACATGGAAGATGGATGGAGAAGAGATGGTTGAGGGTCTAGGTACTATGCAGGGCTGAAGAGGGATCCAGCGTACATGGTTATTATAGACCACACATGTTGGCCAGGGCTGAATAAAGATGGTATCTCCAGAAGCCTGCCTGTGAGTTTTCTACCCGCCACTCTCCTGAAACCTGAGACCCGGCAGCTGGAGGGGGTTGGATTACACGTGGCCTGGGTTGGAGAAGAAAGGTCTCTCATCCCTCCATAACCATCCACCACCATCCAAGCCCATCCAAAAGGCTTTTATTCTACATATACCTCCCTTTACAATTGCACATTTTCCTTCTCCAGTGTCCACAATGTCCCTCATACCCTCCCCCTCTGCCAGCCTCTGGGCATATATTTCACTTCTCTCTCTTTCTATCGCTCTCTCTCTTTTCTCTCTCTCCTCTCTGTCTCTCGTTTTTCTCATTTTTGACACTGTGCTTTTAACTATTGTAATGAAGGGGACTGTGTGTATCACTTTATCTCCTTTCAGCACTCAGTTCTTCTCCAGAGAGATAAGTCCAAACTATCATTATCTTAATGGACTCTTCTCTACCCTAACTGTAATCCTAGCTCTTTTCACAAGTTTCCTACCATGGACTGGTTTTCCTGGCCCTCATCTCTAATGTCTCTGGATATTCTTACCATACTATCTCTGTTTTTTATATCCCACCAATGAGTGATATAATTTCTTTATTTCTACCACAATTCATAGCTTAGTGTAACCTATTGAATAATCCTTTACAACATCATGAAATAGTTCATTTCTTCCTGCTTTTATCAACTCTGTCTCAATTCAAACAAGGTTCGGGTGTGTTCAGAGTGGGATAACTATTGATTCCACAGTCTTTTTTTTTTAGTGTATATTTTATTTCTCCTATATCTCCTAGATCATTTCAGCAGAGAGAATTATCTTACTTCATTGATCTAGATGGACTATTCTGTAAGTAACTACCAGAATGAGTCTTTAAAAGTGCTATTTAGAAAATGTTCATCACACTTCTAGAGTCCTTCCCACTACATTCAGAATAACACTCTAGTCCTTTTTAGGGGTTACAAAACTCTAGAAACTAGTTCACAACCACATCTCTACTCTCAGTGGACAATAATCGCCTTGATATAGTCATTTCTCATACTGTCAAATAAATTCCCAACATAATTTTTGTTGTCATATCACTGGCCATTCATGTACAATGTTCTTTATCAGATCTATTTTCAGTTCTGGGTCAGAAGCTAGTTCTCGGAGAAAAGTTTCCTACCTCACTAACTACCTAAAAATATTTTATCGTCCTTTGATTTATTTTGCATGCTACCTCTTGCTATTAAATATAATGCATCCTTTATTATGTTTTATTTATTAACAGTATTATTAACTATATAAATGCTTTGTACACTGGCACTGTGGTTTATTTTATTACTATATTTTCAAGATTTAGATGAGTATATTATATGTTTCAATAAATATTTGATAAAGAAAGAAAATGAATTAATCCAAAATAGTAATAGAAACTCAAAATCATTTGAAATTTAGCTAAGACTTTGTTACTACCTTTGCTCTCTTTTTCTCCAGCACCCATACTTATTCTATATAGACACAATAACTCTCCACAAGACTTTTGAGAACTCTGAAAACTTTCAAAGGAACTTTAGTTCTTGCTGTTTCATTTACCAGTTTATTAATCATCTTACTGATCTATCATGTAATCTTTGGTCCATAGAGTCTTTCACATAATAGTTAAACATTCCTTAAGATCTATGGGAAGCGGAGGAAAAAAGGCATCTTTGGACATGCCCCCAAAGATTAAAAAAAAAATCTCTAATTAACATTAAACATTCTCTAAACACTTTCCGTCACTCCCACAAAGAGGTTGTTGTTTTTAAAGGGGTGGGGGAGCGTAATGTTTTTTTGGACCACACCCTGTGACGGTCAGGGGGTGCTCCTGGCTATGCGCTCAGAAATCACTCCTGGCGGGGCAGCGAAGTGGTGCTAGAGGTAAAGCGTTGCAGTTGCCTTGCAACTAACTGCTAGCCTAGGAGGGACCCTGTTCGATCCCCTGGCGTCCATATGCTCCCCCAAGCCAGGAGCTATTTCTGTGCACATAGTAATTCCTGAGCGTCAATGGTGTGACCAAAAAAATAATAGAAATTGCTTCTGGTTTGGGAGACCATATGGGGCACCAGGGAATGGAACCACGGTCTGTCGTGGTTAGCACGTGCAAAGCAGACTACCTTACCCCTTGTGCAAACGCTCCGGCCCAAACCACTCAGGGTTTTTTTAATGAACATGCTACCTTACAGGTTTTCCTAAACTACAGTGTCCCTGATAAAATCCTCACATCATGCTGTCCTGAATAAAACGCTCTTTGCTATTTTTCTCAGATGAAACAATTCAGTTTTTTTTAATTGCCTAATACTTTTTCATCATCATGTTATGAGGTGTCCCATTACAACTCCAAAAACCTCTTAAAGGCATAAAGTTTCTTTTGATTTAAATGTTAAGATGATTTACCTATTTACATGTGAAATCCAATTACTCTGTTATTTCACAGACGCTAAATACCACCATCTGAATAAATGTTATTTTACTGTTTTATGCTAATATTTTTCTATGTAATATACCCATTTATACATAAAAATATTCTATGATTATTTATAAAATAAAAATGATCAGAGAGTATTACTAAACACACATGAATTCACAGTAGCTTTCAGTTATCAGGTATTTTATCAACCAATCAGTTCTGAAAGATAATATTTTTAAAGATAAATTTTAATAAGACAGATCAGTAACATTTATGGTGTTGAAATAATTTTATTAATTTGAAAAGAAGAGGTATTTAGTTTCTATCCAGTATCTGTTTCTTTAATAAAACCTGAAATTAAGAGTGGGAATAGGAAAAGCAGCCAACCTTGTAGATTCTTTTTATGCTTGTCAAGTATTTTCATCTTAGAAATTGCCACAGGGATGGCATACTGTTCATTTATATAAATTACATTGATATAGTGCTAAATCTAAATATTATATGAACCAGAGTGATAGAGAGTAGGCACTTGCATTTTATTCAGTAAAATGGGGTTTGTCCACTGCTATTATATATAGGCCACCTGAGCACTGCCAGGAGTACGTTCCTGAGTGCAGAGACAGGAGTAACCCTTGAGCAATATTGGGTGTGGCAAAAATATATGGAGGTTTTATTTAAAAATAATATATTCATTTGACTGTAAGATCTGTGGTATCACTTATTAAGAAGAAGAAATAAAGTCTTCTGGGTTGGAAACCCCAAAATATTAAAGGATATAGATGTCCAGGTGGTAAAGAAATTATGTCTTCAATTAGTCATACCTCATTCTCTCTAGTAGGACAGCCAGTATTTCTATCTTTTGAAAAAGTTTCTGTTTTCTTTCTTTTAAAAACAGTATAGATTAGGCAGCATGGTTACAATTAAAATTTAGGCCTAATCTTCAAAATAAATGCAACTCTACCTCAGTGCTCCATTGTCTTTTTCTAAAGAATATTATAGTTTAAGCATACAGTTATAGATGTTGACATTTATGTCTCATCTTACAGCCATCAAAATGTCCAAGAAACTCCAATATCCTTGTATTAATACTTCTAATTCACTTCATTCTTCATGCCATCCACTTCTCCTGAACCTAAAACTCAGTTCTGAGAATAATTTTTTATATATAACTCTTTTGGGGGAAGTGGGTGGTTGAGTGTTGTTAGACCATACCCAGATATGGTGTGTGTGTGTGTGTGTGTGTGTGTGTGTGTGTGTGTGTGTGTGTGTGTGTGTGTGTGTGTGTTTCTTGAATTTGTTCAGTAATCACTCCTAGCAGGGCTTAGAAGACTGTAAGTGGTGTCAGGCATTGAATCTCACTTGCAAGACAAGTGACTAGACTACTGTACTGTCACTTCAGCTCCGAACCAACCTGCATTCTTGACTCTGTTGGAAATTTCTAATCTGTGAGGTTATGGCGTCTGATGTTCTATGCTGGTTGTTGATTACCATTGCTGTCTCCTAAAGCATTGCTTCTAGAAATTTCAATATTTTGGAAAATTACCATAAGTTACAATATCAGGAACCTATAACTAAGAAAACTCTCTAATAATCCATACTAAATGTCTCCTTCATCAAGAATAAAAAGGATTCAATTAAAGTTGGTTTATTTTTTCATTTTTTTTCTTTACATCTTAAGGAAACAGATGTAAATAATAAATATTGTATTTTACCATCTATTAAAAATCCAAATATCCTGAGGATCTTACATTTAATAGAAAAGAAAACTTAAGTCCTAGAAAACATCTAAAGCTCTCTCCTCTGTAGCAGGAAAGATAGCATTTTAATAAATAAAATAGAATGGAAATAAAGTGATGTTAAGAAAAATAAATAAACTGGATAACATAAAAATAATAGCTTTTGCTCATCAAGTATTCAAGGGTCCTAAGAAAAATATTTTTATAACAAATAAGATCTTTATTATATATTATCCAAGTAATAAATGAATAATAAAATATATTACTAATTTCAAATGTAATTTTAATAAGTATATCTTATCTATAGACCATGGATTAATTTTTAATGTAGTAATTCTATTTTTATTATAAATTTTTATTTTGACCATATTGGCTTACATATCTTTCACGGTAATATTTTAGGTACATATTGACATTGAATCAGGGGAATTCCCAACACCAAATTTGTCCTCTCTCCACCCCGGTTCCCAACTTGCATCCCATATCCCGTACCCTCATCCCCCAGACTGCTAGAATAAGTAGTCCCCTCTGTGCCTAGCTTACTACTTAGTGATCATACATTGGTTGGTCCTGGTACTCTTCCTTATTTCCCCCTTCTATCAATATGAAAATGTGTCACTGTGGAAAAAAATCTTTTAAAATAATAAAGAAATTTCATGGGGCCGGAGAGGTGGCACAAGCAGTAGAGGGTCTGCCTTGCACGCCCTAACCGAGGACAGACAGCGGTTCAATCCCCTGTCGTCCCATATGGACATAAAATCCCAGGAGCGATTTCTGAGCGCATAGCTAAGGGTAACCCCTGAGCATCACTGGGTGTGGCCCAAAATCCAAAAAATAAAAAAGAAATTTCAATAAATAAGAAAAATAATTTTTTTAAAAAACAGAGACCTATGCAATGAACATTTGTTAAATAACAAAAGAAAATCATGATTAAAAAGATGGTCCATTATATAATCACCAAAAGGGTAAGTCACTAACAATGACCAACTTTATCAACTTCTAGAGAACAAATCGTAATATTTTGACAATGATTTGGTAGCATCTATTAAAGCCCAAAACAGGTTCATTAAGTCTGAGTTATGATTCTCAAAAAAAGACTCTTTTTCTCAAATGGGAAGTAACTAAACTGTGAATGATCATGGATACACTGGCTCACACAGCAGAAAGCTGGCCCTATCTGAAGGAGAGGGCAGGCCAAGCCCTCACCCTGCCAAAGCCATGTCTCTAAATCCAGCACCCATGCCAGAGGTCACTGCCACTCAGAAGCTAAGCAGGCACCACTCTGACAAAAAAGGGTTTTTCTGGAGACTGGGTTTAATGGAGGAACAGGCAGGGGAGGGAATCTAGGGGGCTTATAGCCAACCCGTAGGCAGAAAGAGGGAGAGAAAGAGAGAGAGCTGGGGTTGGACCAAGGCAAGGATTCAATCAGAGAGAGAACCAGAGAAGAGGGTAAGGCAAAAGCTACAAGGCAGCAGAAACAGCTAATCCCGCCAACAGTTTTTTCAGCAAAACCCTCTGGAAAAGTCATCCAGGAGAAACAGCCAGGAGAAACTGCCAGGAGAAACAGCCACCACCTCCACACTTGAGCAAGGGTTTACATAGCCCTCGGGCAACTGCCTCTAAAAGACAAGTTACCAGGCCATCTTTTCTAACTGATTTCTCAGTCTTTAAAAGGACAGAACCCTTTCATGGCTGTTCAGAGGTCACATGAGTTTTTGTAAACCAAGAACAAAATCACCATTTTTTTCCAATGGTCCTGCCTCACCACTGACCCTCTACAGTTACCTTCAGGGACACAAATCTGACCAAACTTCAGGTACACTGGGTTTTTGGCTCATATCACCAGGGTTTTTTGAAATAAGTGGCAGCTTACTGGCAGCTGTAACCACACCCACAAATGTATTGCCATATTTGAACCAGGGCAGCTCCATAGACTCATTCTTTTCTCTAACGAGATGTAAACCAACCTATGAAAGATCACACATAAGAAAGCTGGTTATTTCAGAAGGAAAAGGCAAGCCAAGTCCTGCCCTGCCAAAGTTATGCCTGCTGCCTGCATTACCCACAATCTCCATTTCCCTGATTGTTCTGCCTCATCACTGACCCTCTACAATTCTCTTTGGGAACACCAATCTGACTAAATTTTAGGTATGCCCTTTTCTAGGTTGATATTGCCCCATATCTTCCTTCTATCAAGAGGCCTGGCAGCTGAGTAGATGTTCCTAAAAGTCATAGTATCAGTAATAATATTTTGAAACTCTGGACAACTTCATTTGTGTAATGCTATAATCCCTATAAGGAATACCCAATTTAACAGAATGGACAGCTATCAAGAGCTTACTAAACTTTGTGTCATTGTATTAATGACTTTATTGGAGATACAATAATTTTCACAAATGTGCTTGCCTCTGTACTTTTCCTTTTTTCTTTTTTTTAACTTTCTTATCTTCCTGTGTATTTTTTATTTTTCTTTCTATTTTTTTTTCAATAACTGCTTTTATTTTTCTGGAAAAAATGCACTATGAGCAACTATGTCAGATTTGTGATAAATGTTAAAAAAGAGAAGAGACATTTCTGCTCAAAGATGAAGGCAAACAAACTGTAGTAGCATAATTTGAAAAGTATAAAAACATTTGAAACTCTAGAAGTAGAATAATATTACTGGCTATAAAATAAAAAATAGTGGTCTATTCAGACAATTTATTGTGAAAATCAGTGAAGACAAAATAACCACACCTAAACAACAATAAAGAAAATTTTAGTATACATCATATTGGCTAAAAAAGCTTTAATATAAAAGTATGTGTATGATTTCATGCATATAAATTTTTAGAACAAGAAAAAGTATAATATTAAACATAACATATGGAGGGTCGTAGAGATAGCTCACTGGGTAGGACATTGGTTTTGCACACAACTGATCCAGGTTCTATCCCTAACATCCTATTTCATCTCTCAAGCCTGCCAAGAGTAATTTCTGAGTGCATAGCCAGGATAAATATCTGAGTGCTGAGCTCTGAGTTTTCCCCCAAACCAAACATAAATACATACATACATGCATACGTACATACATACATACATACATACATACATACATACATACATACATAAAATCTGGGGCCTGAATGATAGTACAGAGATTACTGCATTTGCCTTGCGCACAGCTGAACTACATTCCATCCTCGGCTTCCAAATGGTTTTCTGAGGCCTCACGAACTGAATCCTACATTACAGACTAAGGAGTAACCTGTGAGCACAACCCCAAAACCAAAACCAAAATAACATAACAATAATCCTTAAAAAAAAAAAGAAATATATTGTCTTGGACAGAGCAGTGGAGCCTTCTGGAAAAAGAAGAGAAACTAGATAAATTGGAGACAGTAAATGAAAACTAGTGAAGTTGGAACATTGAATGTCTGAAAATCAATCATCAACAATATTTTAACTGCGAAAACTAAAAGTACATATTCCAATGTTCTGTGAAATATGAAATAAATTTTAAAAATTGCATTATTGTCAAAATACCTATAAGGTATAAGCTAATGAAGCAAGAAATCTCCTATGTTTGTCTTCCTTGTTCTTTCTTTGTTTCTTCTCATAGTCATCAAAGACTATCAGATTTTTCTTGCCTTGACTTGTGAGTTTGTACTAATTTGCATGACTCCTATGGTTCAATTATTGATTTTCTATAAAGGGTGGCTGTGTTGAGAGAAGTGGGTAGCATGGTTATTTGTCTAACATCATGAAGACAAACTCACCGACAGTTTTATCTCCTTTCCATGGATCCCTAAAAGTAGGATCTCATCAAACACTGCAGACATTTTGGCATCCCATAGTTGATGCTTCCCATTACCCCACAGATACACATTAAGGTGATGGATTCTGTGTCAACTCATTTTATTTACTGCCTCAGAGATGGGCTGTTAAAAACCACGATTGTCAAATTTCTCATATATCTGTCATGATCCAAAATAGTTGGAAAAAGTCCACAAATATCTGAGATTTGAACATTTTCTTTCTGGCAGAAAAAGAAATGAAATTGCTATTTCTCTTTATTCAAAACAGAGTCAAATATAAAAATAAATATGCTTCTACTAATAAATAGAAAAGAGTACATTAAGCAAGAAATATTAGCTAGCATCCTGGAGTATTTGCTTAAAGGGTAGTGGAAAAGAATGCAGGGAGGAGTATATTTATTACCATGTCTATATAACATGAAGTAAATAAAACTCAAATAACTAAAACAGATCGGTAATGTGTTTAAGGACACATTAAGATTTCAAAATCTTTGAAGGCCAGAGGTATAGTATAGCAGTGAGTGTTTGGCTTGCAGTCATCTGGCCTGGGTTTGATCCTTGCATCCCATAGGATTCCCTGAACTCTGCTAGGAGTAAGCCTTGAGCACAGAGCAAGTAGTAAGCCCTGAGGACAGTCATGTATGGTCCTAAACAAAAACATCTAAAAGCAAAAGAGATTTATTATGTTATACATAAACATGTCCTCTACAGCAAAGAGCCCGAGCTTGTCAGTCAAATTCACATTACTTCTGTGTGTTCTTACCCATTGTTTAGTTCATATAGACAAAGGATACATGAGAGAACTTATGAACATTAATATTTTTATTATCTTTCACATCTAAAACTATAGCAGAAGCAACACTAGAAGCATAGAAATAATTTCAACACAGAATCAATTGAATCCTAGCAAAAGGCTAGAATCAGGATATAACAGAGACTGTCACTAAATAGCCATACATCAGTGAATGAATGGACCCAAGGTAAGTATGACAATTCAAAGAGTAGTCAACCACTTTAATTTTAAGGTACCTAACCACTTGATCTCACTGTTGACCTCAAACATACTTGATCTCACTGTTGACCTCAAATAAACTTTAAATGTATCTTCTTTCATCCATTCATTCTATAAAGGAAGCACTTCTTTAGAAGGATTGAAACAGATTAGTGTATGAATAGGCCTTGAAAGCAATCTCTGTGAAGAAATGGACATCACTTTCATGCCTGGCAACATTCAGGACTTACTCTTAGTTCTATGCTCATAAATTTCTCCTGGCAGTATCTTGGGGACCATATATGGTGCCTAGGACCAAGTCCTGATTTGCTCCTTTTCAAGAAAAGTGTTCTATAAAATACCTGCTTTACTATGTCCTGGCCCCAAGAAATTTGGAAGCTCTTAATTGTTTATCATTTTATTACCTTACTTCATGAATAGTGTTCATTAATCTTATAATCTATATTCAACTTTATGTGTGATGAAGCTTTTTCCATCTTCCACGAGTTATAGTTATTATCACCCACCTTAATTTTGATCCAATAAGTCTGGCCTTTACTAGAATGAGTTATCCACTATTAATTGAATATCGTCAAGAATCATTTATTCTAGCAGATTGCTCTTGTACTAAGATGACACATTAACCAAGCAAGTATGCTTGAATGAACATTCCTCCCTTGACATATACGTTTACTTTCTGTTCCATATGCTCTCAGGAAAAGTCATTCTACCAGCACCTTTCACTATCAAAAATAAGTCCTTATCTTTCTTTTTCCTCTGCTAAAATAACTATGTCCTTGCAGTTTTTATAGGCAGTAGTGTTCTAAGATGTTGCATCATCAAAGTCATTTACATATTTGGAGCCACATTGAATATCCACATTTCAATTCTCTACTGTAATGTTGTGTCCTAATTAAAAGACAGGAGGAACAAAGTGTGCAACAACATTTAACCATGAATGAAGAGGAAATAGTAAGACTTAATACACCAAGAAATACCCACTTTTTAATTTGTCATTCCATCACAAATATGTTTTGAACGAAGCTATTGAATCATTAGAAAGTCTCCTTTTTGTCTAAGATCAACTCTCTTCTTTAAAAGGCAAACATATTTGGAAGCATTAGCACAAGCTTCATAATTCAGGGGTCAGACTGTGTTCTTTCCTGATAGAAGAAAGAAATGAATTACAGATTAGGTATCTAAGGCAGGCCACTCTGATGACCTAGAGATGAACCAGTCCTGTGAAGGAAGATGAAAAGCCTGAGGGGCAGCCATTATGTGCTGGAAAATTGTCACTGTGCAGCCTTCTCTGGGGTGATAATAACCATAATCATCACCATAACCATTAAAGCAACTGATATTTATCGGGGCTTATTATTGTGTTCCAGACACTTAGCTGAGAATATGATAGTACTGAAGCACAGACACGACTTTTGAAGGATCTTAAACCTGAATTTCTTACTCTAGATTATCAACATATTATGAGAAAATCTTTGTACATATCCCTTGTCTTCATCTCCAGACAAAATTAAATGATGACTGATGCACTCCTTGTAGTATTGCCAAATAAAATATATTAACCAAACATGGTTATTTATTTAGTGGAAATGTTTTTGTACCTGCTATCTTAGGTTAACAAATAAGAAATTGGGGCCTGAGCGGTGGCGCTAGAAGTAAAGTGTTTGCCTTGCAAGCGCTACCCTAGGACAGACCACAGTTTAATCCCCTGGCCTCCCATATGGTTCCCCCAAGCCAAGAGCGATTTCTGAGCCCATAGCCAGGAGTAATGCCTGTGCATCAAATGGGTGTGAACAAAAGTAAAAAACAAAACCAAAAACAAAACAAAACAAATAATAAATTATACTCTCTGGCATTCATATTTTTAGATATGACTGCTAGACATATTTTAGATATGCCCGAGTTTGACTCCTGGCTGCCTGGCTTCTGTGTCTTCATCTCTAATGTGGATTGTAAAGTATTTTTTCATAGGGTTTTGATGACAATTAATTGAGCTAGTATTTGTAAATTTAATACATCATAGTATATAATATAATATTATTGATATTAAATATTATTAATATTATTATTAATACATATTAATATAAAGGATGACTATAATTAGTGCTATTATTTTCCCAAAACTCATGCACATGCACATAGATCTGTATGCAGGAGTGGATTATGATGTTGGCTTAGCTCTAATATTGTTGCGAAAAAATCTTCACCTGTGTCAATGAGAGGCTTTACCAGCTACATGTTCTCCATAATCTCTCAGCCACAAACTGGATCTAGAAGTCTTTCGTCAAAGCTGCATGAGGTTCTGTAATCTAATGGCACTTTGTGGCCAACTTTTCTCCAGAAACTTTTCTGTATTCCCCAAATATTCTTAGGCTACTGTGATAAATACCCACTATTATTCCTCTCAGATTCAGGTCAAGAAAATTCTAAAAAGGGAGCACAACTTTAGTAATCTCTCTTTTTAGCTAAAAATCCTCAATTTCCCCTAAGAGTGGAAAGTTTTAGAACACAAAATCCTGGGAGATTTGTAGGTTATTTTTGAATTCTTGTTCTTTTCTTAAATAATCCTTCTCCGAGGCTAGAATTGCTTGCATGGCTGGAAGGAATTGGGGTAAATTCAAGGAAAGGGGGTATTAATATCTCCATCTATTTTACATAAGGATATTTCTTTATTCTTTATAAGTTATTGGGACTTTTGTCCTTTCTTCATTAGTATTAAATAAAAATTAAAATAAACTACTCTTTTATTGTTAAAAATTATGTTAAAATTCATAATTTTATGAATTCATTAAAGACTCATTAAATAGAGTTAATTAAAGATTATTTTACTTTTATTAGTTAATTTATTTGCTTTGCAGTTCTATGTTTCCAGGCTGGACAAAGAAAATTAAAGTATCAGGGTTAGATGGTATGCAATTACATTTTTAATAATCATGCAACTGTTACAGTTATGAATTGAAATGAAAAGAGAGAGAGAGAGGTGGCTACCTCAGGAAGGCTATCTATCCCTTCTCTCTGAACTCACTGTGATCACCTGAGGAAATTTTAACTGATGACAGTCTGCTTTAAGCACCTTTATATAACTATTAGCAGAGTACAGACCTTATGTCTCACCAATTTTATGTGGTGGGCAGCAAACTGCACCTGAGTCATGCTGTTCTCCTTGACATGGGAAATTATTCCTGCCACCTGGATTTCTGGATTATTATTATCTCTGCCACATGATTTCCCAGAATCTAGTGGGATTCAGGCTGATGTGAGAAACTGCTCTCTATAGACATGGAATTCTAAATTCTACCATGTTTTCCAAGTCCATCAATCTCCCTCACAAAAAGAGATTTTAGGAGCAGATGAATAATGAAGCAAGATAAATTTATTTTGAAACTAGAGTAGAAAAAGGAACTTTCACCAATCAAAGAGAACTTGGGCTTCTCCAGAATAAATATGACAGTTATATATTAATATTTTTTATAATGGTCTTGGTTTGAAATTCTCTACACAGGTAGGAATTTATCAGGCTTACCACTTTCAGGACTTATTCCTGGTTCTGTATCTGAGTTAGCAATGTGCAAGGCAAGGGCCTTTCTTAGCTATCTATTTATCTTGTCCCCATTGTTGAGTTAATTCTTGTCTTAAAAACATTTTAGGTTCAGTGGTTTATAGCATTGCTAATAATTGGTTTTATGAACACAGGGATCCAATACCACATCGTTTCTTAGTATCTATTTCTCTCCATAACCATTGTCCCATCCCTTTTTCAGTCTATCTCAGTTCCCCAGGGTTGCCTTCACTCCATCTACCCTTATAAGCTCAGTTTGGTAAATCAGTTCTCAGGTCTGATGCTTTTGGTCATTTTTTTATTTGCTTACTCTATATCTTTTTTTTCACTGTTGCTTACTCTATATATTTATATCTCATAGATGACAGATATTATTCTGCATCTGTCCTTTTCCTTTTGACTAATTTCACTTGGCATGATACTCTCTATATTCATTGATTATATCAGCAAATTGTATGACTTGTAGCCAAGTAATATCCCATAGTTTATTTATTTATTTGTCCTTACACACTTGACTTGTTTCTAGATTTTGACTATTGTAAATAATGCTGCAATGAACAAAGGAAAACAGATCTCTTTTCTAAATAGAGCTTTATGGTGCATTAGATACACAAAAGTGAAATCACTGGGTCAAAAGGAAGTTTAATTGAATTCTTCTTAGAACCTTGGTCTTTAGTTTTCTAGAAACTCTCTTCTCACCAGTGTTTAAAGTCTGGAATTGTACATGACAAATACTTCCTTCGGAGATTTTTGGAAATTAATCATGACTGATAAGATCACCAGCAATTGGATCCCGACACTGTGTAGACAGTACAGTAAGAAGGAGCATGATGGGAAAGCTAGTGAGATCCTAAGTTTGGGAGAAAGCCAATCTTTACCTGTTGGAACAAAAGGCCCAGCCTCTCACTTCTCATCCAGTGACCTCTGACATTTTTCTAAGGGACTCAGAAAAAGAGAGAAAGGGTGTTTTGTGGAGATTAGTTTCCTAAAGGGAAGGGCAGGGAATGGATTCAAGTACAAAAAAGAGACTCACTATATTCTCAGTGTTTAATTCCCTAAGAATAATCAAATGAAGTTGAAGAGATGTGCTTTAAAGGGAAAACATTCAGGGAGGGAGATGGCATTTAAAGTATGTATATGAGAAATTATCATTAACATATTTACGTTACTGTAAATCACAGAACCTCAATTTAAATGTTTAAATATAATAAAATTTAAAAGAATAGTACAACTTAGAGGATCTTGGGGCTAGAGCAATGGCTCAAAGGGGTAAGGCATCTGTCTTGCTCGTGCTAGCCTAGGACTGACAGTGGTTCGATTCTCCAGTGTCCCACATGGCCCCCGAAACCAGGAGCGATTTCTGAGTGCACAACCAGGAGTAACCCATGAGCGTCACTGGGTGTGGTCCAAAAACCAAAAACAAACAAACAAACAAAAAACACCTGAGAGGATCAAAGGATATATAAAATGTTGAGAAGTGCAAAAATTCTTCAGTCATAGCAGCCAAGAACAAGGACACTGTGACAGCCTGCTGATATGAACCCCCCACTTCCTGCAATATCAACATCAACTTACAATGTTGAAAACAGAGGCTGGCATTATTTCTAAATTTTAAATAGCAATTCAGGATGAATGTTTCCTGCACACTGGTAAAAGCTCATTTTTTTTTTTTGCACTAAAGCTATAGAAGCCCTCAGGGAAAATTGCAAATGAAGAAAAGTTGGGGTTGAATCACCTACCAGTCTCCTGGAAGATACTTTTATATCTCTGAACTGCCACAAAGCAGTGGCATTCTGTTTATACACATGCATATAAAGAGGCATAAAAATACACAAACATAAAAATAGTACTTTGGTCTCTTAGCAATGCAGCTCCTCTGCAGGTTTTGAAATCCATATTCATCTGTCTTGGCAAACCTCAAAGAGAATATCAGAGGCAAGAAGGAAAAGAGGCCTGGGATCTGCGCATGCGGCATTATCGGGGAGGGGGGGGGGCCTTGCCCAGTTTAGAAGCTCTTCTTCACAACTAAATTACATGCAGAAGGACAGAAAAACAATTCATGGACACCCCTGAGGGTATGTCCAAAAAGGCTAAAGAAAAAGCATGCCAGGTGCTACATGTATTTGTTGTGCATGTATATATATATATATGTTTTATTTATATCTATATATAAAATGAAAATTAACCATAATAAATATCAAGCAGGGAGAATACAGACCTCTCTAGGCACAATTAAAGATGACTATATATTCCTTTAAGAATCTTGCATATGATAATGGAGCAATAGCATAGCAGGTTTGCCATGCATACAGTCAACCTGGGTTCAATTCCCTACATCTGATATAATCCTCCAAGCCTGCCAGGAATAATTTCTGAACACAAAGCCTGAGTGCCACTGGTATACCCCTAAAAATCTTGCATATATAGAATTAGATATGTTTATACATACATGCATACAAAGCATTTTCAACATTGCAGGTTCCTTTTTTTTTTTTTTTACTCCTGGCAGGCTCAGAGTACCATCTGGGATGCCAGGAATCAAACCCATGTTTGCTGAATGCAAGGCAAGTGCCCTACCTGCCATGCTATCTATTGCTCCAGATGCCAACTTTATAGTTTTATTTTGTGTGTGTGTGTGTGTTTTGTTTTTTGAAGGGCCACAGCAGGTAGTGCTCAGAGGTAAATCATGGCTCTGTGTTCAAAAATTGCTTCTGGCAGGCTCAGGAGACCATATGGGATGCAGGAATTGAAACTGGGTCGGCTGCATTCAAGGCAAACACCCTACAGCTGTGCTATCACTCCGGTCCCTAAATTTATAGTTTTGATATGTTATTAAATCCATAAATTACACATCCATGTTTATTTAGTTATTTAGGGTTTTGGGCCACATCTAGCAATGCTCAGAGGTTACTCCTGGCTCTGCACTTAAGGATCATTTCTGGTAGAACTCAGGAGACTACAGAATGCTGGGAATCAAACCCTAGTTGACCACAGGCTAAGTAAATACCATACCCATTGTACTATTGCTCCAGCCCTATATATCTATATTTAAATACATGTAGTGGAAACATTGCATATATAAAAATTTTGAAAAATGTAGTTATGGGACCAGAAAGATAGTACAGTGGTTAGGGCACTTGCCCTGCACACAGCCAACCCAGGTTCCATCCCCAGCATCTTTTTTTTTTAATTTTTTTTAAATTTATTTAAACACCTTAATTACATACATGATTGTGTTTGGGTTTCAGTCATGTAAAGAACACCACCCATCACCAGTGCAACATTCCCATCACCCATGTCCCAAGTCTCCCTTCTCCCCACCCGTCCCCCACCTGTACTCTAGACAGGCTCTCCATTTTCCTCATACATTCTCGTTATTAGGACAGTTCAAAATGTAGTTATTTCCCTAACTAAACTCATCACTCTTTGTGGTGAGCTTCCTAAGGTGAGCTGGAACTTCCAGCTCTTTTCTCTTTTGTGTCTGAAAATTATTATTACAAGGGTGTCTTTCATTTTTCTTAAAACCCATAGATGAGTGAGACCATTCTGCGTTTTTCTCTCTCTCTGACTTATTTCACTCAGCATAATAGATTCCGTGTACATCCATGTATAGGAAAATTTCATGACTTCATCTCTCCTGACAGCTGCATAATATTCCATTGTGTATATGTACCACAGTTTCTTTAGCCATTTGTCTGTTGGAGGGCATCTTGGTTGTTTCCAGAGTCTTGCTATGGTAAATAGTGCTGCAATGAATATAGGTGTAAGGAAGGGGTTTTTGTATTGTATTTTTGTGTTCCTAGGGTATATTCCTAGGAGTGGTATAGCTGGATCGTATGGGAGCTCGATTTCCAGTTTTTGGAGGAATCTCCATATCGCTTTCCATAAAGGTTGAACTAGACGGCATTCCCACCAGCAGTGGATAAGAGTTCCTTTCTCTCCACATCCCCGCCAACACTGTTTATTTTCATTCTTTGTGATGTGTGCCATTCTCTGGGATGTGAGGTGGTATAACATTGCAGGTTCTAACAATAATTCTATTGTCATTTCATAGATAAAGTACAAAACAAAGCATTGAACTGAAAATTCTCAGTTGTCAAACTCACTAAGAAGGAAGAACACATTGCCTGTATCAGTGGGCAGAGAACAAGCTCGGAGCTTGGGGAGCCTCATTAGAAATGCCCACCACTGCCACTGAGACAGTGGGGAAAAGAAAAAAAAAGGGTGTCTCGTCCTTCTGTGAGGACTAGAAACACATGGTCCTTGCCATGAGTCAAAATTCCTGGAGGCCAGCAAACTAATTCTAGTTCTAATTCTTTTTGCCCATGAAAAATATGAAAAACTTGCCACTTTGATTCCATCATTTGACACAAATTCCTTGGAGCTACAGACACTCAAAAGTTTGCCTAGGGCTGGGCACCATTTTCCTTAATTGTCTTTTCTGGCTCTTATGATAACCAAATATTTCTCTGCAACAATAAAAACTTGACTTAGATATAACTAATGGAAGATTAACTTTCCCCTTAAATATTGATGCCTCTTTTAAAGATCTTTTAAAGATTTTAATATTTTTCCTATGAATTGTATGATTATGATTATTTTTTGTTAAAAATGAGTTAAATGGTCCAAAATCTTGTTGTTTTCTTCAATCATTGTTCTTACCATTATTACCAGGCCTTAGACTTGTCAGAATAGTACTTGTAGCAGGCTGAGAAGGTTTGCTTTGATTCAGCTTCTAACTCAATCCTCTTTCTGCTGCAAAGTAGGACAGTATGGTATAGCAGCAGGACTGGCCTGCTTTGTTTCATTTTTTCCAGTGCTGTAAAAGCTGTGAGCAACCTTAACTCCAGAAAGACCAGTGGGCAGGTCACAGCTCTTGTGATCTTTTTATTGAGCTTTCCTCTGATCCTCCATCAGAACTGTGTAAGAGGAATGGATGTGAAGTCCATTTTACTTTGTTTCAGGATCCAGTATCTGTGTAGTAGATCAGAGAGGAAATTGCCTCTCTGATATATTTGTGATTAAATTATGATATATTTAATACCTACCAAGACTCACAGAATTTCATACTCACCCAAGATTACTTTCATACATTTGCATCTGACCATGCCTCATTAATCTCTATATACACGTCCTCCTTTCTCCTACCTGATAATTTGTCTGTTGATTTGACCCTTTTTCTATTTAAAATTAGTTATGAACCCAATGCTTTTATCTGCTTTGATGTTCAGCAACAAAAGATATATTCAGAACAATCGTGGAGCAGAAGGAAGCAAAACAATGGTGTAGAAATTGTCAAAAATATTTTAGAAGAAAAAGTTGACAAAATTGAGAGGAAGAAATAAATGATCTAAATCTACTCTACTTTTGAAACTATTTTAGTAAAAAAATTTTAGAAATATTTCTGGAGCATAGAAATAAAGTCTACTTTGGACAGTGTCAAGTAGGCCAAATTTGACTTTTGCTGCAAAAGGACCTTCTTCTGAAAATGACATCAATTGAAGTTAATGCCTCCTAAAATATAGATCATGTTTAAGCTTGTTTTATATAAATACTTTCATTAATAGATACCTGCACTGAACATGAGAATTAAACATTAACACTTCAGAATGATAGTACAGTGAGCAGGGCATTTGCCTTGCACATGACTGCACCAGGTTCAATCCCGGCATCCCATATGGTCTCCCAAGTCCACTAGGACTAACTCCTGAGTGCTGCCATCTGTGGCCAACAATAAATAAATAAATAAATAAATAAATAAATAAATAAATAAATAAACTACTAACTCATAAGAAAGCCTGAAATTAGATTGTTTATCTGCATCTTATTATTAATAAGTCTGTAATTTAGTTTTATCTAATTCTTATTGTGCTTGCCAGGCTTATATGGCCACAGCTCATCCATCAGCCTCTATAACCTTTAGGCACTGTTGATTGCATGATATATTAATTTTTAATTATAAAAATATAATGTGAAGAGAAATATAAATTAGTTTCCATGTGGGAGCCAAGAGAACACACCACCTCTCTTAGTAATAATAAAAATTCAAATCAAGAAGATAGCCAATTGGAGGGAGGATTTTAATAAAGATGATAAATCCTCACTGTTATTTTATAGAATTGATAACCTTTTAAAGGGTTCCCACTAGAATCAGTGGCACTGACATCACTATTTCAGTGGAAATAAATGCTCATCTATATATCAATTATTAATGCATTAATTCATGGAATATTGGTGAATGGATGTAAGAAAATTTCAAGGGACCCTTTCAATTTCTTATATTTCTAATAATCTAAAAAGCTAGTATTGTTCTAAAATTTTTGCCATGATCTCTCCTAAATAGAAACAATTTTTTTTATGTGATAGAAAGCAAGATCCAATAGGAGTATTCAACAGAGAAGAAAAAGAAGGGGATAAAAATCTACTAAAGATAGAAAAAGAGGTTCAATAATAGAAGTGCATTTTTCCTTTGAGGGGCTAATGAGAAGTTGATATAAGAGAGCTCCATTAGAGGGAGTGTGGTAGGTTACAAGTGAAGCTAGAATGCTCCAATTTGCATGCTACTGGAAGCGCTATTGGAAGGTGAACAAGGAGGGTCTTTGCACTCATTAAGAGGAATACTGTAACAGTCATAATTAAAAGCAAGATAGCAGAGATGGCCAGGAATGGTTGGCAATTTATTAGAAACCCATGAGAATCACTTGACTGTGAGGAGGAAGGAATGAATGTATCATGGTCACACACCTGAACTTCTCCTTTGACATGATGGATGGATGGTAGGTGGACCCCATACTAAAAACAGCAAGCACATGTGCATCAGGCCTCTCATCTCAGGTGCTTCTCGTCTCAGGTACCCAATAGATGGCAACATAAAACATAACATAAGTTGTTAAATATGTCTAATACTTAAATGAGAGCCATGAGTTAGAGGTAAAAGTGACCATTATGAAAATAAACTCAACTATGAATTGCATGTTGCTTTAATTATTTAAAAATAAATTGAGTGAGGGGGGAAAATCTATTGAGTTGAGAATAGAGGCATCAGTAAGAGAACAGAGTATCTAGAAAGGGGTAGAGCTGTAGCTTCAAGAGAAAGATAATTACAGGAGTTGTGTAATTAAGCTGCAAGTTACTGAAAATGTAACCATGAGTGAAACAGGAGGAAATTTTTGACCCAATTACTCTAGTATTACTTTTACTTTGGAACAATATGAGGAGACAAAATGATCTTTGAAGGTAATATCTCATCTTTGAAATATCTCATCTTTTAATATCTCCTCAGGAACAAGAAGACTAAGATGATATATGCCTTTCAGAGACATTAAATTATCTCAAAACATAATGTTTCTTACTGATACCAAACTTCCTTAGGGACTAACCTCTTTAGCATGTAATCCCTCACCTCTATATTCCTCTAACAGTTGGAGTCCTGTTAACTTCAAATCTTTGTGACATTATATGAACCTCCTTCCATAGAAGCAGCGATGACCTTGTCTACAAAAACATAAATTATTTGAGGGAATAAATAACGTCTTACTCAACCTTGTGTTCTGGGCTCTGTCTGACACAACATTGAACTTGGATTATCATCAATTTTTGTTTTTTAATTGTCATAGATTTTATTTTGAACAAAAATTTTAACATTCTTGGCATAATTAGCATATGCTATGAAAAAAACAAGCCTAGAAAACAGTAAAAGTACCAATAAATTAATGTATTTATATAATGATTATCCTTTTCAGAAGGAAACTTTCAGAGATTTATAAAAAAAAATGTTAAAGGATACAAGCAAGACTGGGTTTGTCTTGATATTAGTAGTTGAGTAGGAGAAGAGATCAAAGCTTAGCTGAGTAATTCTTAATTAGAGATCATACTTATAAATGCAAGAAGCCAACAGCCATATTTTATATTTTCATAAAATGTACTTTTAAATAATTTGTCGTGGGATCTAAGTGGTAATGCTTGTTTACAAAGAAAGGACACAGAGTCCCAGGGCAGGGCTATATCTCACTCAGAGTAACCCTGCTTTCATTTCAAGTTCACCAGCTTATGGTCTTATGAATGGCACATTAATCTTTGGATTTATAGGAATAGTGGCCCATAGAATAAATGAGGCCAGAGGGAAGAGCAAGATTTAAAGAGAAGACTAGAGAGAGCAAAGGGAAGATGATGTTCAAACAAGCACATTGTTACTTTAATAGTCTTGAATTAATAAAAGGAGGTGGCACTGTATCCAAGCAGGAGAATCAGGGATACTTCAGCTATTCATCACAAAATTCTGCAAAGAAACTTCTAGCTCAACTCCTCACTTTGCAAAAGCTTTCACACTCACTTTCTGCAGCTGAAAAAAAAAAGTAATCATCTTTTATTGTAATTTATTACTTCTCATTTTTTAAATTAAATTAAGGAAACATCTTGTATTCACAGTATAAATATTAAAAAGAAAAACATCTTACTTTTAACTTTTATATCAACTACATTATGCTCACTACTCAAATTCCAGTTTCCATTCAGCAATATACTGATTCATCTGTTCTCAAGCAATTTCATTCTCCTCTGATATATACTAGAATGTTTTATGATACAAGTTCATTTTTGCTTTGTATTTTTATTTTCTCTGTTTCTTTGCTTTGTACACATGGATCAAATCATACAATACTTGTCTTTCTCCATTATGCAAATTAACATAATAACCTAAAGCTTTATCCTTGTCATTGTCTTTCTCTGTCCATCTTAACATAATATCCGTATAGCCCACTTATAATGGTTTCATATAGCTGGATAGTATTACATAATGTATATGTTCCTCATTTTAAGACATATTATTTAATTATTTTATGGACAGTTAGTATGTTTCTCTATCTTGGCTATTTAAAGAATGCTGCTCTGAAAATAGGGATATGCACCTAATTTCAAGTTAGTATTTTTTAAATTCTTTTGATGAATACCTCCAAAAGAAATAACTGGATTATGTTTTTCCTTCTCTTATTTTTTAAAGCTTCTTTAGATTATAACAATAGAATTCCAGATGGCACCTTGGGTTCTAAAAGTATGTTTGGAAAAATTTGGATCTTACTTTCACATAGGCCAAAAAGGCTCTGTGGAACACTGAGTAATATAATAGACACTTTTTAGATGAGATCACAGAATTTACTGACAATACTTGAAATATTCAGGTACAGACCCTTCTTTCCCAAATCCACACTTCTCTATTTCAACTTACATATTTTACAAAGTAGAAAAATAAGACATATTCTGTGATGTGGAACAATGGTTGTCTTGATTGGTATTAACATATATTCAGTTAATTAAGCTCATCACTTTCGCCCTTCCTTGTAACTCACAGCATGTTTTATTTAATGTGATATATATTTTTTTTGTTTTTGTTTTTTTGTTTTTTTTCTAATTAATATTTTTATTTAAGCACCATGATTACAAAGATGTTAGTAGCATCTTTTGATTATCTGTGATAACTTTGGGCTTTAATCATGATTGATTGTTATCACTGACAACATTATCTTTTTTTTATTTAAACACCTTGATTACATACATGATTGTGTTTGGGTATCAGTTATAAAAGGAACACCACCCATCACCAGTGCAACATTCCCATCACCCATGTCCCAAATCTCCCTCCTCCCCACCCGACCCCTGCCTGTACTATAAACAGGCTCTGCACTTCCCTCATACATTCTCAATATTAGGACAGTTCAAAATGTAGTTATTTCTCAAACTAAACTCATCACTCTTTGTGGTGAGCTTCCTGAGGTGAGCTGGAACTTCCAGCTCTTTTCTCTTTTGTGTCTGAAATTTATTATTGCAAGAATGTCTTTCATTTTTCTTAAAACCCATAGATGAGTGAGACCATTCTGCGTTTTTCTCTCTCTCTGACTTATTTCACTCAGCATAATAGATTCCGTGTACATCCATGTATAGGAAAATTTCATGACTTCATCTCTCCTGACAGCTGCATAATATTCCATTGTGTATATGTACCACAGTTTCTTTAGCCATTCGTCTGTTGAAGGGCATCTTGGTTGTTTCCAGAGTCTTGCTATGGTAAATAGTGCTGCAATGAATATAGGTGTAAGGAAGGGATTTTTGTATTGTATTTCTGTGTTCTTAGGGTATATTCCTAGGAGTGGTATAGCTGGATCGTATGGGAGCTCGATTTCCAGTTTTTGGAGGAATCTCCACATCGCTTTCCATAAAGGTTGAACTAGACAGCATTCCCACCAGCAGTGGATAAGGGTTCCTTTCTCTCCACATCCCCGCCAGCACTGTTTGTTCGCATTCTTTGTGATGTGTGCCATTCTCTGTGGTGTGAGGTGGTATCTCATTGTTATTTTGATTTGCATATCCCTGATGATTAGTGATGTGGAGCATTTCTTCATGTGTCTTTTCGCCATTTGTATTTCTTCTTTGTCAAAGTGTCTGTTCATTTCTTCTCCCCATTTTTTGATAGGATTAGATGTTTTTTTCTTGTAAATTTCTGTCAGTGTCTTGTATATTTTAGAGATTAGCCCCTTATCTGATGGGTATTGGGTGAATAGTTTCTCCCACTCAGTGGGTGGCTCTTGTATCCTGGGCACTATTTCCTTTCAGGTGCAGAAGCTTCTCAACTTAATATATTCCCATCTGTTAATCTCTGCTTTCACTTGCTTGTAGAGTGCAGTTTCCTCCTTGAAGATGCCTGTAGTCTCAATGTCCTGGAGAGTTTTGCCTATGTGTTGTTCTATATATCTTATGGTTTGGGGTCTGATATCGAGGTCTTTAATCCATTTGGATTTTACCTTCGTACATGATGTTAGCTGGGGGTCTAAGTTTAATTTTTTGCAAGTGGCTAGCCAGTTGTGCCAACACCACTTGTTGAAGAGGCTTTCTTTGCTCCATTTAGGATTTCCTGCTCCTTTATCAAAAATTAGGTGATTGTATGTCTGGGGAACATTTTCTGAGTATTCAAGCCTATTCCACTGATCTGAGGGTCTGTCCTTATTCCAATACCATGCTGTTTTGATAACTATTGCTTTGTAGTAAAGTTTAAAGTTGGGGAAAGTAATTCCTCCCATATTCTTTTTCCCAATGACTGCTTTAGCTATTCTAGGGTGTTTATTGTTCCAAACAAATTTCAAAAGTGCCTGACCCACTTCTTTGAAGAATGTCATGGGTATCTTTAGAGGGATAGCATTGAATCTGTATAATGCCTTGGGGAGTATTGCCATTTTGATTATGTTAATCCTGCCAATCCATGAGCAGGGTATGTGTTTCCATTTCCGCATGTCCTCTCTTATTTCTTGGAGCAGACTTTTATAGTTTTCTTTGTATAGGTCCTTCACATTTTTAGTCAAGTTGATTCCAAGATATTTGAGTTTGTGTGGCACTATTGTGAATGGGGTTGTTTTCTTAATGTTCATTTCTTCCTTATTTCTATTGGTGTATAGAAAGGCCATTGATTTTTGTGTGTTGATTTTGTAGCCTGCCACCTTGCTATATGAGTCTATTGTTTCTAGAAGCTTTTTGGTAGAGTCTTTAGGGTTTTCTAAGTAGAGCATCATGTCATCTGCAAACAGTGAGAGCTTGACTTCTTTCTTTCCTATCTGGATTCCCTTGATATCTTTTTCTTGCCTAATCGCTATAGCAAGTACTTCCAGTGCTATGTTGAATAGGAGTGGTGAGAGAGGACAGCCTTGTCTTGTGCCAGAATTTAGAGGGAAGGCTTTTAGTTTTTCTCCATTGAGGATAATATTTGCCACTGGCTTGTGGTAGATGGCCTTAACTATATTGAGAAAGGTTCCTTCCATTCCCATCTTGCTGAGAGTTTTGATCAAGAATGGGTGTTGGACCTTATCAAATGCTTTCTCTGCATCTATTGATATGATCATGTGGTTTTTATTTTTCTTGTTGTTGATGTTGTGTATTATGTTGATAGACTTACGGATGTTAAACCAGCCTTGCATTCCTGGGGTGAAACCTACTTGATCGTAGTGGATGATCTTCTTAATGAGGTATTGAATCCTATTTGCCAGGATTTTGTTGAGGATCTTTGCATCTGCATTCATCAGCGATATTGGTCTGTAATTTTCTTTTTTCGTAGCATCTCTGTCTGGTTTAGGTATCAAGGTGATGTTGGCTTCATAAAAGCTATTTGGGAGTGTTTCCACTTGTTCAATTTCATGAAAGAGTCTTGCCAGGATTGGTAGTAGTTCCTCTTGGAAAGTTTGATAGAATTCATTAGTGAATCCATCTGGGCCTGGGCTTTTGTTTTTGGGCAGACTTTTGATTACCATTTTTATTTCATCAATGGTGATGGGGGTGTTTAGATATGATACATCCTCTTCTTTCAACCGTGGAAGATTATAAGAGTCCAAGAATTTATCCATTTCTTCCAGGTTCTCATTTTTAGTGGCATAGAGTTTTTCAAAGTAGTTTCTGATTACCCTTTGAATCTCTGTCATATCAGTAGTGATATCTCCTTTTTCATTCCTAATACGAGTTATCAAGTTTCTCTCTCTCTCTCTTTCTTTGTTAGGTTTGCCAGTGGTCTATCAATCTTGTTTATTTTTTCAAAGAACCAACTTCTGCTTTCGTTGATCTTTCGAACTGTTTTTTGAGTTTCAACTTCGTTGATTTCTGCTCTCAGCTTTGTTATTTCCTTCTGTCTTCCTATTCTTGGGTCCTTTTGTTGAGCATTTTCTAGTTCTATTAGCTGTGTCATTAAGCTACTCAGGTAAGCTCCTTCTTCCTTCCTGATGTGTGCTTGCAAAGCTATAAATTTTCCTCTCAGTACTGCTTTTGCTGTGTCCCATAAGTTCTGAGAGTTTGTGTCTTTATTGTCATTTGTTTCCAGGAACCTTTTGATTTCCTCCTTGATTTCATCTCGGACCCACTGGTTATTGAGCATGAAGTTGTTTAACTTCCAGGTGTTAAAGTGTTTCTTCTGAGTCCCTTTGGAGTTCACAAATAATTTCAGAGCCTTGTGGTCAGCGAAGGTAGTCTGCAAAATTTCTATCCTCTTGATCTTATGGAGGTATGTTTTATGTGCCAGCATGTAGTCTATCCTGGAGAATGTCCCATGTACATTGGAGAAGAATGTGTATCCAGGTTTCTGGGGATGGAGTGTCCTATATATATCCACTAGGCCTCTTTCTTCCATTTCTCTCCTCAGGTCTAGTATATTTTTGTTGGGTTTCAGTCTGGTTGACCTATCCAATGTTGACAAAGCAGTGTTGAGGTCCCCCACAATTATTGTGTTGTTATTGATATTGTTTTTCAGATTTGTCAACAGTTGTTTTAAATATTTTGCTGGCCCCTCATTCGGTGCATATATGTTTAGGAGAGTTATTTCTTCCTGCTCTACATACCCCTTGATTAATATAAAATGTCCATCTTTGTCCCTTACAACCTTCCTGAGTATAAAGTTTGCATTATCTAATATTAGTATGGCCACTCCAGCTTTTTTATGGGTGTTGTTTGCTTGGATAATTTTTCTCCAGCCTTTTATTTTGAGTCTATGTTTGTTCTGACTATTCAGGTGCGTTTCTTGTAGGCAGCAGAAGGTTGGATTGAGTTTTTTGATCCATTTAGCCACTCTGTGTCTCTTAACTGGTGCATTTAGTCCGTTGACGTTGAGAGAAAGAATTGTCCTGGGATTTAATGCCATCTTTATATCGAAATTTGGTGTGTCTTTTGGTTAGTCTTGTTTTAAATTAGGTCTTTCAGTTTTTCTCTTAAGACTGGTTTTGAGTCTATAAAGTTTCTGAGCTGTTTTTTGTCTGTGAAACCATGTATTCTTCCGTCAAACCGGAAAGTGAGTTTTGCTGGGTACAGTATTCTAGGTGAAGCATTCATTTCATTCAGTCTTGTCACAATATCCCACCACTGCTTTCTGGCATTGAGTGTTTCTGGTGACAGGTCTGCTGTAAATCTCAAGGATGCTTGCTTGAATGTAATTTCCCCTTTTGATCTTGCTGTTTTCAGAATTCTGTCTCTATCTGTGGGATTTGTCATTGTGACTAGGATGTGTCTTGGGGTGGTTTTTCTTGGGTCTCTTTTGGTTGGTACTCTTCGGGCATGCAGGATTTGATCACATATATTCTTTAGCTCTGGAAGTTTCTCTTTAATGATGTTCTTGACCGTTGATTCTTCCTGGAAATTTTCTTCCTGGGTCTCTGGGACTCCAATGATTCTTAAGTTGTTTCTGTTGATCTTATCATAGACTTCTATTTTCATCTGTTCCCATTTTTGACTAATTTTTCCATTGTCTGTTCATTTGCTTTAAGTTTTTTTTCCAATCTCTCCTGCTGTATGGAATTGTTATGCATCTCATCTTCCACAGCACCAAGTCTATTCTCAGCTTCTGATACCCTGTCCCAGAGCTTATCCATTTTGTCATTCACTTCGTTTACTGATTTTTTCAGGCCTGTTAGTTGACATGTTATTTCAGTTTGGAGTTTTGTGATTTCTGTCTTCATATTTTCTTGATTATTATTAGTGTTCTGTTCCACTCTATCCATGGTTTTTTTGAGGTCTTTGAGCATCTTCCATATTGCTACTCTAAAGTCCTTATCTGAGAGGTTGATTAGTTGGTTGGTCATTAACTGGTCATCAGAATTGTCATCTTCATTCTCTATGTCTGATGCTGGCCTGCGTTGTTTCCCCATTGTCACACTTGTATTGTGGGTTTTTCTACGTGTTGTGGTGGTATTCATTGGTTATATGATGCAGGCAGCACACTTCTCTGGCTCCGCCCTTTCTGGATGGGCCTGCTTGCCTCCAAGTAGGGGAGTCCTCCGTGGATGAAGCCTCACACAAGATCAAATCTTAGGCCCGAGTACGCAGCAGAGAAACTGTCTGGAGAGAAGTTCTTGCTTCTGTGATCCAACACAGTTCTTAGTGTGTTTTTTTTCTTCTTGTGATGGTGTTATTTTTTTAGAAAGAGCGCACGGCTGCATAGCGAAGTGGAGCTAAGTGCCTTCTGGAGCCTCTTTTCAGCCCACTCTCAAGAGGTTCACGCAGCAGGATAGTAGAGAGACACACACAGGCAGCACTCACAGTTTTTCACAGTCGGGCCCCACAGGACAGGCGTAGTTTTCACTTGCTTGCTTGGCAGCTTCAGAATGCTGTATTTTTGGGGTCGCTTCCCAAGACTCTGAGGAGTGTTGCTGGGTAGCTTCAGTTTTGGGGGGGTTTGCTTCCCAGGGCTCTGAGGAGAGCTTCCAGAGTTCAGGAAAGACAGAGAAGAGTAGGACAGGGCTCCCTTCAGGTCCTCAGTTTCCTCAGAAGGAGCACAGCCAGGTGGAGACTCTGCAGGTAGAGCAATCAGCACTCTGCCTGGAAACCCCCACATCCAGCCATTTCTTACTCACTCACTTGCTGGGTAGCTTCAGTTTTTTTGGAGTTCACTTCCCAGGGCTCTGAGGAGAGCTTCCAGAGTTCAGGAAAGACAGAGAAGAGTAGGACAGGGCTCCCTTCAGGTCCTCAGTTTCCTCAGAAGAAGCACAGCCGGGTGGAGACTCTGCAGGTAGAGCAATCAGCACTCTGCCTGGAAACCCCCACATGCAGCCATTTCTTACTCCGTGATATATATTTTTTAAAAAAAGAAAAAACAAAACCCAAACTTGCTTGTGGAAGTTGTGGGAGGTGATATTGGGTATTAAATCCAGAGCCTCACTCATGCAAGTCAAGTATTCAACTGCTAGTTACATCCCTGATTTTTCCTGTTTTAAGATCAGCTAGAAGAGCAAGGAGATAGATCATATCATAGAGCCCATGTATACTATGTAAAGAGTCCTAAATTCACTCCCACACAATCCATGAACACTGAGAGCTAATATTGTTGAGTATGATTCTGTTAATTACTGTTGTAGTTCCTACTTAAAAAAATATTTTGAGGGGCCAGAGCAATAGCACACCAGGTAAGTCAATTGGCTTGCACTCAGCTGACATGGGTTCAATCTTCAGTGTCCTATATGGTTTCCTGATCCTGCCAGGAGTAATTTCTGAGCACAGACCCAAGAGTAATCCTTGAACATTATCAGGTGTGGCACAAAAACTATATATGTGCACACACATATGCTGTAGGCGTCATGTGTCTCAGCAATTCTCGTGGGTCATAGTCCTTTCACGGGAGGAAAATGGGTAACATGACCGGCTGAATATGAAATATGAAATAAATGAAACCACACAGAGTATGTGGGGTCAACACATTTCTAGCAGGAGAGTGACAAGTTTAATTTTTTGAGCTGGGGACTTTATAGGGGTAAAATTAGCCACAGGTAAAGATTAATTGTAGTCACAAAGCCTAGTATAATAATAACAATACCTAAGCTATGGGTGTGACTAAAAATTCTAAATTACAAGAGAGAAGGTCACAACTCAAGGTAACTCCTTGCAAGCTTACTTTAAATGCAAAATTAGGATTAGGAGGAAGTAGGAAATATCTAGAAACTTGATCTTTCTAGGCTGGACTTTATAGTTATAGAGGTTAAGTGAAGGGAGGAACCAAATCCCCAAGAATGAGCTTCCCTATTTTTAAAGGAGGGTCAAGATCTGGATTCTGATTATGCCCTTGATTACCAGAAACTGCAGTAGCAAAGAGAAAAATTGTCTTTGCTTTTAGGGCTGGCTATATCCAGAAAAAGAAGTATTCAAATAAACTTTGGTGCTGGAATTTTTGAGCCAAATTATATGATAGAGGCTATTATTTTGCCTGATATATACAATGGAGAGATAGTCAAATACTGGCTCAAAATGTAATGCCAGGCGTCTCTTTGGAAATTCCTCAACCATCCACACAGGGGGAAAAAAGGCACCCACAGCGGGCCTTTTGAGGAACCCCATGGGGGTTAAATTATTTCTACCCACCAAAAAAATATGAAGATACATCTGGTGGGCTGAGTCCCCCTAAAAGCTTAGGTATGCCCTGGCACACACACACATACACACACACACACACACACACACACACACATATGTGTAAACTCCATGTATGTGACTTAGAAGAGTGAATGCCTTATATACACGAGACACAGTGCTCAATAACTAATTCTATAAATGAAAATAAACCAAAAAAATCTGAAGATTACCCTTATATTTCAAATAAGATTTCCTTCTCTGTTTCATCCTCAGTGTATGAACTAGTTCATAAGCTCCTTATATTGTTTTGAATACTGCTTTAAAACCACACTTTTGGGTATATCTATCATAATTATGATGCCCCTAGGATTATAAGGAGGCTCAGATCAGATATTTTGCAGGTAGCCTGAATCTTACTAGCCTCCTCAATGATCCATTCTCTAAACACTCAGAGACAATGGATTGTTTTTTTCGAGATGTGAACTGTACTTGTTTCACTTTCAAAGTCTGTGAAAAATAAAGGTTCTTAAAAATGTCTTATGATGTCCAATAGTCCTAAGGATTCACTAGTCATTTCGATGTTTTTATGTGGCCATTAGCACAGCAACAACATGACAAAATAACTTCAGAAAAGCATTAAAATGCACAGGATCTATTCTAGGGAAAATAAATTTAGATTCTTTAATATGTTCAACTTGCAGCTTATTTTAATCCTATTACCCTCTAATATTTTGAACAATAAATTCCCAAATCTTAGTCATTATATTGTGTTTCCTCTAATTCCTACTCATCACACACTTTTTTATAATAATGAAAAGTAAAAAAGAATAACATGCTAAATAAAAGTTAATCAATGCAACCCAAGTTTATTCCAAATCAGCATAGTTTTATTATTTTTTAACATTTTTTGCACTTTTAGTTATTTAACCCAGCATCTCTCACACAAACAAGACAAGTTCTTTACAACTGAGCCCTTGCAGGCCCCAAAGTTATTTTCCATGAGATAATCCAAGAGTTGAATTATGAATATCCTAGCATATAAAAGCCTCCAGGGGCAAAAGTTTAAAAAATTGCATTGTCGGGCTGGAGAGATAGCATGAGGTAGGGCATTTGCCTTGCATCCAGAAGGACTGTGGTTCAAATCTCAGCATCCCATGTGGTTCCCTGAACCTGCCAGGAGTGGTTTCTGAGCACAGAACCAGGAGTAACCCCTGACACCAAAAAAAAAAAAAAAATTACATTGTCATCTTCCCTGTAAATTAAAAAAGGTTTCACTAAGGCTATTTAAGTTTGGTGGAAGGTGTATTGGTTTCAGGTACAGCTGATATTTATCTAATTTGAAATAAGCTTCAATTTAAAAACTGAAACTATGCAAATGTTAGTCATTTTGTGTAAATACTTTAGGTTTTAGATGCCACTGTGCAAAATATAATAAACAACCCTAATACAGCCCTAGCAAGTGTAGGCCAGAGAAAGCACATTAAATCATGAATGACATACTCCACCAAACCCTTCTAATGATCCATTCAAGTCTCTGATGTATATATGTGTTTTCAAATGCATGAATGCATATTCTATCGGTGGGTTTGGATGTCTCTTTTGGGTTATTTAAATTTCAAAGGAGTCCATCAGTCTCCGAAGTATAATGTTCTGTGAGTGCCTTAAAAAGTAAAATTCTGAAATTAGAAACCCAAAATGCCTTGAAGGGGAACAATGTATCACCCTGAGAAGCAAGGCTGATAAGGCACTTGTCTCCCTAAATTTCCTGTCTTTTATCAGTTTGGGTCACAACCCTTAAAATAACTGTAACTCTGTTCCTTCCCATCTAATTATACAACTCCAGTTTACTTTCTTTATAATTAGAATCCAATAATCCTCTGAATTTTGTCTATGCTACTGTTTCATGACTGTTCTTGATGCTGGGAGATAATTGGACTAAATAGGAAGGTACATGCTGTTCAAAACTCCAGAATGAAGTTCCTACAGATCATTTTGTAAAGACTGTGAAATTAGAGCATCTCCAGTGAAGGAAGGTGATGAATCCAGAAAAAGAATACTTCTGGATAGAAAAGAGAGAATAAATCACAAGAAGAACATACAGTGAAAAGGTTAATATCACCCTCTTCTGAGAGATTTATGCATAATAAACCATGCTCAGCCTAGCAAGCAAAAGAAGCTAGTATAGGGAAGAAAGTAATGTGGGAGAAGAAATGAGTAATAATAGACTCTCTGTCACTGCTTATGGTAATATAAACTGGTCCAGTCTTTTTGGAAGATAATATGGACATTCCTCAAAAAAAAAAAAAAAGAAAACTAGAAATTGAGCTTTTATTCTACCCAGAAATATCAATCTGGGAATAATACTCTATCACACACACACACACACACACACACACACACACACACAGCCCTCTACACTCCAATATGTATTACAGCACTGTTAATCAGGCCTCAAGCTCAAAAATCAGGACCCCAGAGAGATGCTTGTCTGGAAGCAAATGTCAATGCAGGAAATAATACACACACACACACACACACACACACACACACACACACACACTAAAGAGGGTGAAACAGGTTGAGAATTTCCAACATGTAAGCCTTCCACTCCTAAGAAACAGAAAACTCAGTCGGGGGAGTCCAAAATTGCAAGAGCATTTTCCTGAGACCCAGAATATTTATTAGGAAGAATCAGACCATACCCTGAGGTGGAGATTAAGTATCTAAACACCAATCCAAGGTTCTAATTTCAAAAATGTTTTCAATCAATGAGTAACAAGGTGCATACACAATGTAGATATGAGGGAAAATGAAGTCATGAAATTTCCTATAAATGAATAGACATAGAGAGTATCATGCTGAGTGAAATGAGTCAGCGGAAGAGGGATAGACATAGAAAAATAACACTCATCAGTGGGATATTTATAAATATATTTATCTAGAGAGAGAGATAGATAGATATACATAGTATGAAAATAATACCAAAATACAATAGAAATGGCAGGTGGTAAATGCAGATAGTAAGAGTCAGTGTGACAATTACAGTTGGAAATGATCACTCTGAACAAGAACTGGGAATTAAAAGGAGATAAAGTAAAAATGCATGAATTCCCCTCAATAACTATTGAAAACCACAGTGCCTACAGGAAAAAAAAGAAGAGAGACATAGAGAATAAAAGTGTCTACCATAGAGGCAGGATGGTGATGGGAGTGGCAATAGGAGTGGGGGTAATTAGAGAAATTGGTGGCAGGAAATAAACACTGGTGAGGAGATGGATGTTAGAAAATTGCATATCTGAAGGTAAACATTCAACAACTTTTTTAACTGTATCACACAGTGATTTAACAAAATAAATATTAAATGTTTATGAATATGAGAATTTCCCTTATAATACTTATCTGATATAATTGAAAAATTCTAACATGAATGAGAGTAAAAAAAAAAAAAAACAGACGAAGACAGAAAGAGAGAAAGAGGTCATTGGTCTTATTCCACTGCTAGACTTAACTTGCTCCTCTAGGTTGTAAGACCTCTTGCTTGCATGCTCTTGTTCTGGACTCCCCAAGATGATTTCCTGATAGCTGAGTTCATTGACAACCAGGCAAAATATGTTCCTTAAAGCTTGAACTGTTCCTGTGTTGGAGGACAGAATACTGCTACTCAAAGGGAGAATCATGCCCCTTTGAGGCGCTGTTTAGTGCTTCATTTTAAAGCACTTCATTTGGACAAAGAGCCTTATGTCCAAAAAAGAAAAGCAAAAGGAAACTCAATACCCACCAAGCAAAGACCTAATAACAAAGCTAAGAAAACTGAATAGGAAACAATTTTCTCCATTCTCTTTTTTCTTTTAAAAGTTTAAAGTTTAAACTTTTCCTCATAAGAGAGAAACAACAGACAAAAACACAACTTTTTGATAAAGAAATTTTAAGGGGAGGTTCTAAGTCAGGTAAGATTCTGAAGGTAGGATTAAGATTCAGTTTGAAAGACAAACTTTATTTGAGACCATTCAAACACATTTTATATAATTGCTAGCATTATCATCCCCAGGACTCTGACCAGTTCTCCCCACTTCTTTGCCAGTCCCAATTCTTCCCAAAGGAAGACTGATTAACCATTCCCTTAGATTGTATCCCAGAATCCCTACCAGTGGTTCCAGTAAAGTACCATCATGGGAGTAAAAGAAAAAAGAGAATGGAGAAAATTGTTTTCTATTCAGTTTTCTTAGCTTTGTTGTTAGGTCTTTGCTTGGTGGGTATTGAGTTTCCTTTTGCTTTTCTTTTTTGGACATAAGGCTCTTTGTCCAAATGAAGTGCTTTAAAATGAAGCCCAGCCTATTCGAACTTTAAAAGATTGAGTTAATTAACCTTTCATCAGCTGATTACTTTCAACCTTTTTGTTGGCACTTTGGGGAAATATTGAATCAGTTACTAATTAAAGGTATTGAATACACCTTTACACTTCTTCAAATTTTGAGACTCCTGGAAGTAAGTTGATTAAGAACAAAATGCAAACATTTATCTTAAAAAAATGTTGAGATACAATCTGAAAAACAAGAAAATGCAGACTGTAACCTCAGTTTATAACTTATCTTTAAAATTGAGGTTTAGAATTTGGAACAATATTGTTAGATAAATAAAAGCTTAGAATATACTGAACGTTTATCGTGTGCAAGGCACATAATAAAAGCTTCACATATATATAGCACTTAACTATCACAATTCTGTACAACAGATATAAATTCTAACCTCATATTAGTGACAAGAAAATTAAAACTTAGAAAGTCTAACAAATTTTCCAAAATTACAAAGTTAGTGCTTCCCAGATGTGTGACTGAATATGGGTTGCTTTTCTCCAAAGACAATGCATTAAATCTCAACAATGCTGACTTAATGATGATGTAATTAGAGTAAGAAGAAACCTAAAAAAAAATTAAAGTTATATAGTGAATCATGTTTCCTCATAATTGCACTGATTATTTATTGATACATAAAAAAATATTCCAAACATTTATTTTCACAACACAGGAGCAACTTGATTGACTTGTCTCGGAGTTTTCAGAAGATCATAACAAGTTGTTGACCAGGATTACAATAATCTGAATTTTGTTTGTTTGTTTGTTTGTTTGTTTGAGGCTACACCCTGTGGTGTTCAAGGATTATTCCTGATTCTGCACTCAGAGACTATTTCTTTTTTTATTAATATCTTTATTTATTTAAACACCTTGATTACAAACATGATTGTAGTTGAGTTTCAGTCATGTAAAGAACACCCCCCCTTCACCAGTGCAACATTCCCATCATCAATGTCCCAAGTCTCCCTCCTCCCCACCTCACCCCCACCTGTACTCTAGACAGGCTTTAGACTTCCTTCATTCATTCACATTGTTATGATAGTTCTCATTGTAGTTACTTCTCTAACTACACTCAACACTCTTTGTGGTGAGCTTCATGTAGTGAGCTGGAACTTCCAGCCCTCCTCTCTTTTGTCTCTGAAAATTATTGCAAGAATGTGTTTTATTTTTCTCTAAAACCCATAGATGAGTGAGACTATTCTGCATCTATCTCTCTCTCTCAGGGAGTATTTCTGGCAGGCTCCGGGAACGAGTGGGATGCAAATGATCAAACCTAGGTTGGCTATATGCAAAGCAGAAACCTTGCCTACTGTGTTATGGCTCCCCCCCAATCATCTGAATTTTTAATAAGGCTAAAAATCACTGGCTTCTTCAATCAGCTCCATTGCTGCTGAGAGTACCAAAAAGATCTTTGTTCCTCATGCTCCAGAAGAAGCTGGTTTGTCCCCATCAGAGCCTTTCTTGAGAGCAAGTGGCCCCAGAGACCACCTTAGAAAACGTAAAATCTTTTCTAAACTAAGTTTAGAAGATACAGAGCATAAATTTTGTCAAATAGAATTGGTCATATAAATCAATTATTTTATAAAGTGGGATAATGATGAGATTATATGAGTGTGTGAAAACCAAAATTGGAGACACATTTTTTTTAATTTTCTTACCATTCATTAATCTCTGCATAAAATGTCCTTATGCTTCTCACCTACTTCTCTTATTTGATTGTCCCGATAGATTTACTGACAGACTAACTCAAGTACAATTTCTCGATAAAGTGTCCCTAGTTCTAATGATCCTGATAATTATTGACATATTTATCACATTGTATTTTGATTCCTTATTTTTAAGTGTAGTAGTTCAGTAGAGCCCCTAAACAGAGACACAGTTTTTACTAAGGGACATTTTCTGGAAAATGGTCCCAGTAATAGGAGTAAAAATCAGGAAAAAATGATATCTCAGAAAAGAAAAAATTCAAGGATACTGATTATTTTATTGATCAACATTGTAGGAAATCTGACTCTACATTGGGGACTATGGAAAGTCTATCTAGAGTAACTTGACTGCGAAAATGTAAATTATTTCCCTTAAGATTATTTCTGTAAACTAACCTCAGAGATCAAAGGCTGGCTCAAGGATAATTGACAATGATAGAAAAGCAAAGTATTTACAATACAGTGAGTATATTCAGGAAACAATGACATGTCAACTGTTGTTGACCAAATAAAAAATGCTGGGAGGGTAGCATGTAGGTAATCAATATAAAGGTATGGATCCTGAGTAAAGCCTCATTTATTTTTGTTCTCCAGTGTATAGAAAAGAACCAAGAAGCTGAGAAAACTGAAGACTCTTAATTTATGTAAAATATACTGAATATATTCAAATTGAATATTTAAATATAATAAAATATATGTTGAATATGTAGTCTAAAGTATACACTACACAGAACACTTATAATTCTATTAGGGATGATTTATAAACTAATTACAATAAATAAACAGACAATGATGAATCCAATAAACTCTGCCATTTCATAAGTATTAAGTTTATCCTCAAATTTACTTCCTTTTCTTATTTTTAACATTATTTTTAGATGGGGTGTTGGGGCCACGCCAAGTGATATGGTGCTGAGAGTATACTCCTGACTCAGTGCTCAATAGCCACTCCTGATAATGTTTGGGCAGCCACATTCAGTGCCAGAAACTGAGCCTAAATGAAATGTGGGCAGAACATGCACCCTAATCTCTGTACTATTTCTCCTATCCTCAAGAGTTTATATATATATGTGTGTGTGTGTGTGTGTGTGTGTGTGTGTGTGTGTGTGTGTGTGTGTGTGTGTGTGTGTGTGTGTGTATGTGTGTGTATGTGTATTTTAGGCTGGAAAAAGTTGTAAAAAAAAAGCAACATCAACATATATATATATATATCCACACAAAGAAAGCATTATTCACAATTTCAAAATTTGTAAACAACTCAATATTCTATAACCAATAATTTTAGGGAAGCAATTGTAGTATAGTATAGAATATTCACAAAATACAAGTCTCATTATCAATAAAAATGAGCAAACATATGTGTAAGATATGGATATCTCTTTTTAAAGACCTGTGGAAGTACCCAAAAACAATCAAGATTCAGCATGGCAAGCTTTATTTTCTCCTTCTGTTTTGTTTTGTTTTGTTTGGGGGCCTTACCCAGCTTTGCTCAGGTGTTATTCCTGATTCTACACTCAGGAATTATTCCTGGTGGTGCTCAGAGGACCATATGGGATCCATGAATCGATCCCTGGTCGACTGTGTGATTGTCAAGAGCTCAGTATTATACTATCACTGTGGGTCTGTTTCCCAGGGTTTACTTTCAGACAATGCATAAAAACATTCCTTTGTATAAAGAGCCAGAATGAAGATCAAGGCAGAAAGACAGAGAGAGCTGAAAACAAACATTGGAGTTTCTGATACTTGCTCACTTAAAGCCTGAACTGCTTTCCACAGGGCAAGTTCTTGTTATGGTGCTGAGAGAGACAGGAAGACAAATATGCAATGAAAACCTTTAATGCCTTGTGTAATTAGTACACCAACCCTGCTCAAAGCAAGTCATCTGATCTGCTAACAGGAAAGCAAATGGCTTCAACTGCATGGTTCACTCCCAACACATTATGAATGACAAGAATGGAGAGGGAAGAAGGACATGTGGACACCTAACAAAAAAGATGCAAAATTATGGCTAAAAATCCGCAGGGTCTCCTAACAACTATGGAGCACCTTTCATTAAATTACACAATCTCTGTCCCTATGAGAAAACAACACATTTAGCCCCCGCTGTGTTCTAGATGAAGGTTCCAGCACATCTTCACAACTCCTGATAGAGCAACACAGTACTCCAGGCAGATTGGAGTGAAATCTCTCAAGCACCCTACCACTCAGTTTGCATAGGAAGAAAACAAAAACACATCTGTTCATGGAAACATTTTTGAATGGAAATACAACACAGCCATCTAATGGATCCCAGGTGTCATAGGCCTGCTTTCTCTTGCCTAGAAACATTTGATGTAAATCTCAACACAATGAAATGCGATGTTCCTGGCTCAACAGTTTAAATCTGAGCACAGCTAAAAGCAGTCAGATGGGCACCAGAAAAAGCAGGAAGCCTTAGATGTGGGTCACTGGGTACTTAATGGTTTGCTGTTTTTCAATTCACTGTGAAACAATTTTATCTGGCTGGAATCCATCCTAGCAAAAAAATCTCCAAAAAGGAAATTTTGTATAACCCTGTTCCAGAAAAAGGGAAGGAAGTTGAAAAATAATATTCACCTACCAAAATCAGTAAGGGCCCTAACCTGAAGCCAGATGGTAGCCTTTTCTGACTGCTATTTTCATAAACTATTTTAGCCTCTAACCCCGCCAGGTATTTAGCACCATTTTCTCTCTGACAGATGGTAGCACAAAATAAACACAACAAATTTCTAAGTCCCTTTCACATAATTATGGGTCTGGCTCATGTTAGTGATCCAAGTCTCCACCCTCCCCCCCCCACCCAATTATTCTGACTTTAGGCCTTTGTCTGCTAATTTCATCATATGAATTCATTTCATCCTGTTCAATCTTCCTTTAGTAGAATTGGGACCTGGCCTAAGTTCTAAGCACAAATATGTACAGGACAAAAGCACAGACCCGTAATTCCAAGAGTTGATAAATTAGCAAACAAGTAGTTAATGGTCACGGGAATTAAAGATCAGAATCACACAGGGATCCTTGTGACACTTTAAATGGCAGTAAAGACCCCTACTTTATCCCAATTACATCCAAGAGCATTAGCACAGTGCTGTGTGGCTGTTTGCTGTAGCTACAGCATTTTTTCTTAACACCTATCAGGCAATAGAGTACAATTTCATCTTACAGGCTTCTAAACTGCATCCTGCTCTGTGGGATTTCAAGTTGAAAGTGTCCAAGTCAAGCTTAGATTTTTACAAACAGAGTAAATGGGAAAGTTGAACATTTGAAAGTTGAAGTTTAAAAATCACCAGAAATTACAGAGTAGAAATTTCAGGTTTATAGGCTCTACAGTGAGTCAAGAGCATAGAGCAGAGAAAGTGGCTTTAAATCCTTAACTCCTTACTAGCTTCCTATTATTCACATGAGGAAGGCAAACCTGAACAATCTAAGCATTTACTGACCTTCATAGCATACTGGGGAACCCTAGAAAAGTAATAAATATAGCAAATATATAATGAAATTAACATCCATAAAATATAAAAGGAAAAATTATATTGTTTGATTTATTATAAAATTTGATTATTATAAAAAGCTCTTCATATAATGGTTTAGAGCTAGAAGCACAAAAAGGTCAACACATCCATAATTAGGGGTAAAAGGAAGGATTGTCTACCACTGCCCTACACACCCCTTTGAGAATGGTATTTTATTTAGATAAAACTATAATTGAATAATGTGGGTTTTTAAACTTTGTTTTAATTAGGATACAGACACACGGGGCTGGAGTGATAGCACAGCGACAGGGCTGCACGTGGCTGACCCAGGACATACCTGAGTTCTATTTCCAACATCCTAGTCTGCCAGGAATAATTTCTGAGCACAGTCAGGAGTAATCCCTGGGTGAGCCCCCCACACACACGCCAAAGATACAGACACATGCACATCTTAGGCATATTCTGAATAAACTTAGTGGCCTGTAATCTAGGTACAAGTTCAATCTCCCAAGTCAGGTTGGAGAATGATTTGGAATGATCTGTGCAGGAAAACGATAGGAGACATGATCTCAAAATTGCCTAAGAACATGACACCAGTACCAATGAAATTGACTGAAGAAAATTTAACTTCTTTTGATTCAATGGGAACTCTATCAAAGAGGCATTATGGAAAATAATTCTTATAACTTGTTTGCAGAATAGCACAGATTGATAGCTTTGCCCTGCAGCTGAAGCTCAGTCAGGAAATATCAACCCTTCAATGATATCAGGATTTCTCTCCAAGTAAGCTCTGGTCCTGTCTTGAGAAAGTAGGATTTGCATCAAAGTAATGGAATGGGTCAGTGGTTGTTTGTGTGTGTGTGTGTGTGTGTGTGTGTGTGTGTGTGTGTGTGTGTGTGTGTATGTGTGTGCTCCCTTACTGTTCTTAGTGTTCTGTATGTCATAGGTGACATTTGAAATGCATTATAGGATATTGATTATGTCTTTCAAATATTGAATTTAAAAAACTGTAGTGTTTCTTCAACTTAAAGACTGAAGGCCAGCCTTGCCTAATTGCTATGTACTTGGTTTCTTCTGAGATCAGAGGAGCTGAATCTGATCACACATAAACAACTACTTATGTATACACTTTTCATGCGCACATGTATACAAGAAGCTCTATCAATATTTCTACCGTACTTTTTTCTTCCTAGAAAAACTTTAAGGAAGTTCCATCAAGTGGCGGACACTTGATCTGAAAATTTATTTGACTGAAATAGGTGCAGACCAACTTTACACAGTAATTGACTTGGGAAAGGAAAAGAGGATATGAGAAATGTGTACTTCTCTGAATCATGAGAACCCAGCTAGAAGTTCTGTGCAATCTTTATTGTTTCTCAAGTCATTTCTAAGCTCTGGTATCAAGAGACATAGAGCCTTTTTATTCTTTCATCTCACATGTTGTTTTTTATTTTCCTTCTGTTGTATCACCTTGAATCACAAAGTTATTCATGATTGAGTCATAGGCATACAATGTTCCAACAATAATTCTTTCAATAATGTCCACTTCCCTTCATCAGTGTCTTCAGTTTCCCTACTGCCCATCCCCCACAATGGCCACTTGTTTTTTTCTTTTAAGTTTTCCTTTTAGACACAGTGCTTTACAATTCTGTTATAGTTACAGCATCATGCATGTCACTTCACCTCCTTTCAGTACCTAGTCTTTGTTCAGTATAACCACTTCCCTCTACCATTGTTGCAGTGGTTCCTTCCCTAACTTATCCTACACTCCCAATTCCATTCCAGTGGCAAATTTCATTCTCAGAAGAAATTCTCCTACTCTTCATTTCTGTTGTCTTTGGACCTTAGTTACTCCCTACCATGTTATGTTTTATCCCTCATATGAGTGAGATAATTTCATGTCTGTTCTTTTCCAAATAACTCATTTTACTCTTCACAATATTCTTCAGATCCATCCATATAACAGCCAATTGCATGACTTCAGCTTTTCTTAGCGTCAAGTAGTATCCTGTTGGTAACATGTATGATTAATGACATTGTATTTAAACCAGTAGAGAGAACAAAGATTTCAGGTTAGTCAATATAAAGACGAGTTTTTCTATGGATGATAGTTGTTGTACTTTGTCTTATCAATTTTTTTTCTTTCCCAATAGTTCACTCTTACTATTGGATAAAGTCTGGTTATCCTAGGACTTGTATATTAAACTTAGTAAGGAAAAATCAATATTATCTGTGATACCTATAAACATATTGCCTTAAATAAATAATTGGTAATTTTTATATGTGACTAAGTTAAATACCTTAAGGAGTGAAAATACTTCTGATTTATTCCAATGGACTCAATGACAAGGGATCTCATGAAGAAGCAGATTGATGGAAGTCAGTTGAAGAAAAGTTCAGATTATAAGAGGAATCAAGCTCAGATTCAGGAGATATGATTCCTCCGCTGGCTTTGGAAATGGAAGAAGGAAATATGAACCAAAGACTGCAGGCACTGCAAAGCTGGAATGAGAAACAGATGCTCCTCTATAATTCCCCAAAAGATCTAAGACTTTGTCATTTGGGGTGGGGAGCAGAGCAGTAGCACAAGTGGTAAGGTGTCTGCCTTGCCTGTGCTAGCCTAGGATGGGCCACAGTTCAATCCCCGGGCATCCCATATGGTAACCCAAGCCAAGAGCAATTTCTGAGCACATAGCCAGGAGTGACCTCTGAGTGTTACCAGGTGTGGCCCAAAAACCAAAAAAAAAAAAAAAAATCAAAAAAAAAAAAAAAAAGACTTTGTCTTTTTTATTTTAGAGTTCTAATCTCCAGTATATAAAAAATGTTTATTGTAATTAGAAAGTTATTGGTAAAAAACATGAAATTAATAAGAAATTAAAAAGAAAAAACACATAAAGTTGGCTTCCAGATATATTCCCTTGCTTCTCTTGAGACCATTATCATTTTACCTGTGGAATCATGGACCTCCACTACTTTGTCTCAATAGCTACCCAGAGCAATCACTGATCATACTGAGTGGATCTGAGTGAGTCCTAATTTTCTTGCCCTTACTCAGATAACTGTGATGTGGCTTCCCTTTACTTCAGAGTTTTTTCCTAGGATTAATACCTAAATTTCCAAAGCCAGAATCTGTCTTGTTTTATGGATATCTGACTGCCTTCTTTTTCCCTCTATCATTTGCCCACTGTCCTCCAAGTACCTGTTGGAGTTATCTCCAAAATATACTACTTGAATTTGAATTCTTGTCTTCTGGTACAGATGAATAAAATTAACTCCTGAAGAGCTACAGTACTTTATATGAGGCTCTGATAAGTTGATTACAGTTATTACTAAAACTAAATATCTTTCATTTTTAAGCCTATGTATAATTATAAAATAAATAGTATGATTTATGCAAATACATTTCAGAATTTACATAAAATAGATGCATTCTACAAATATACAGTTTAATAAGAAGAGAATCAAAACAACTTTAAAGTAACATCTAAATAGATCTAGAAAAGTGCAGATGTCTTTTGCTCTTAGTATTTTTCAAACCCTAGGGTGTAAACTATGAAGCTACTGCACCTTAAAGGAAACTGTGACCAGGAAACAAAGACTGTGATGGTTTGGAAAAAATCGTCCAGTATCCATATCAATAGATTCACTTTCAGCATTTTGGAAGCATAAGTCTCAGGACATCCATTCTCTTCAGAATGGATATTGCCTAGATATGACCACATTTTGTTGTTTTGGTTGAAGATGCTGGAATGTATGCATTTTTAATTTGAGGCAATTTTAAATGAGGAAAAAAAGCATAAAAGGTGCCCAGGAAAACCAACTTTCCTATTATGCTTCTTGGGACTTAATAAATACTCCTCCTCTCTTATTATGAGCAAATCTATGTTAATGATAAGGCATGTTCTACAGATCTGGATCTTTCATAACAGAGATAGAAGAAAAAAAGAATCAGTCATTGTCCCTGATAAATAGGAGTTAATTAATGTAAAGATTTATGGCCAAAAGTCTTAAATACTGAAAATGACACTTTTTTAAAAATAGAAGATAATCTACTCTCTAATCTAGAGAATTGGTGTCTAATACTAACTCTGTCTCTGTAGAGCCATACAAAAGAAAGTTTTCTTCCCTGGTTTCCCATTACCCCAATTATAAAATGAGCAAATTGGCACATGATTATTCCATGTGAGGCTAGCAAAAAAAAAAAAAAGGCAAAAATAAAAAGCATTATGCCTTGATCTCATACCATCCAACTTGTCTTGGTCAGCTATTATGACAATGTTAGTAAGTAAACATTTGCCTGCTGACTCTCAGAGAAATCTCATCATAATCATCCTCAAGCAACTGCAAAGTTTAAATTTAGAAATAAAAAATCCACATTCTTTATTTTTATGAGAAAACTTTCTTTCTAGGGAGATTTGGTTTGGGGGTTATCACTCAGCAGTACTCAGGTTTTACTCCTGGTTCTGCATTTAGATATCACTTCTTGCAGGGTTTGGGGACCTGGCAGGGGGCTCAAGGGATTGGGTCACTACATGAGCAGTAAGCATCTTCACCTGAACTATCTCTAGTCCCACTTTTTTAAATTTATAATAGAAACTAAAGAGATATAGGTCAGCTCTAAGCTTAATTTTACTTTGAAAAACAGTGGTGGTTCCGATGCATAGGCTTTAAAAAACAATAAGATAAATGAACATCGTTTTTCTCATTTTACATAAATGAAAATATATCTATTGCCTCTAGAACACAAGGGTTTTTAGTTACTTAAAGCTGTTTTAAAAAATATGTTTATTTGGGGGATACTTAAGCTTACAACTTTCCATAATATCACTGCTTCTTTGGGCTCTAACTAAATCTCTAATCAACTGAACTAATTCATTTATTCAATGTTTTCTACATTTGTTGTACACCAGACACAGTTAAGCAAATGGAGTACAACACTATATAAGACATAATCACTTTATTTTAAAGTGCATCTTTATTTAGTTTATAAATATATTCTGGGCACCTATTATGTGCTTTAAATAAATCTAGTCCCTTGAAGACAAGAATGAATAGGGCACAGTCTGAATATAAAGGCATTCCCCATATCAGTGGCAAAGAAGTCAACAAAACTGGGCCACTATAAGATTCTAGAGAGATATCTTTATACTTCAACAGAAAAATCAAGAGGTCAATGTGAATTGGAAGGTCAGACAAGGTGCCCAGAGGTATCAATATTCAGGAAACAAATAGCTGGGGAGTGGATTGTGGTACTACTGTTAAAGAGTTCAAAGATGAAAGTGTGAAAAGGCAATATTTTTTATTGCTGAGGGTGAAATAAACAAACTTGCCAAAACCAGAAAGAAAAGACAGTATTATTACATAACTTGAACTATCTAGTCCTGCCTCCCAATTGGTGTGGGGGGGGGGAAAAAGGGAGGTACTAAGACCAAATAGGTGTAAGACCACTAAGTAGTAAGCTAGGCACAAAGGGACCACTTATTCTAGCAGCCCCCGGGGTAAGGGAAGAGGATGTGGGAAGAAGGATGGGAACGGAGGTGGAGGGAGGACAATTCGGTGATGGGAATTCCCCTGATTTTATGTTAATATGTACCTAAAATATTATTGTCAACGATATGTAAGCCACTATAATTAAAATAAAAATTATATTAAAAAATAACAGTAAAAAAAGACTGTATTTTCTTGCCCAACTCTTTTTTCTTTTTCTTTTTCCTGAAAAAAATAACCTTCAAGAATATAACTAAAATCATTTTATAAAAATAAAAATATTTGTGTGATTGGTAGTCTTCTAAGACAATGGGAAGGACAAGAACTATGTTTCATGACTTTTGTCATCCCTGATGTCTGAGTTTCAACCCAACCTGCCTTTGTTTAATTTTAGGACCTTGAGTAAATTACTCAGCTATCTGCAAAATGAGTCAATAAGAGGAGTGTCACATAACTGTTGCAACCATTAAATGGAAAAATGACTCTTAAAACAACTATTTAGTGACCAATATAATTAATTCAAGCTTTTCTTATGGTAAACTTTTTTACTACAATAACCAGTATTTGTCAGTAACAACACTGAATAATAATTTCTGAATCATTTAGACTGATTGTCTACTCCAGCATGTGAATATGAACTAATATTTAATCAAAATAGCTACATATTCATTTGTAAAATAGACCCTGATCTTAGTTACTGGGAATTCCATGCTTATTTTTTATTAAATATTAATTTTTATTAAAATATCACTGAGGAGTAATTGTAAGGTAACACTTCCCCCAAAGCCCTTTTAATATGTTAATTCCAGAGGCATGATCAGACCTGCCCACACCTGGGATGGGGAGAGCTATTTTAAATAAAGAATAAAAGGTGCTTGTGGGAGGGAAGCCAAAAGGAAGCAAAATAAAGTAGAGGGTGGAGAGAAGCAGCAAGGGAGACAGTCAGAGCACCTGAAAGAAAGACATGATTTAGGCAGACATGGCGCAGAAACTCATGGTGGTGAAAAGCCATGAAAGAATAAAGCGAGCTGACTCAATAAAACTATAACTGACTGCATGTGAATTATTTCTCTGCTTCATCAGACCCACCATTACCCTGCTTCATCAGACCCACCAGCCTGAGGGGTTAGAAACATGGTGCCTAGGGCAGCCTCACCCAACACATGGACATTATACCTTATACTTTATATTTTATATTTTAAATCTTTAAGTAATTATGTCAGTTTTTTTTATTATAATAGCATATTATAGCACCTGTAAGAGACATTCTTGTATACAGACTTTCTTTTTACTACAAAATTCAGAGAGAGTTAAAAATCTGCATCCAGGGCCAGTGAGACCCTACAGCAGGTAAGAAACTTGCCTTGTAGACAACAAACTCCATCCACTGATTTCTGCTTAGATTGATCCTTGAGCACCAAGCCTAGAGTAAGCCTTAGAAATAGAAAGACATGTCCTCCATCCTCCCAAAAATGCAATTCATAACATTGTGTAACTTTAAACTTCAGGGAGAAATATGTTCATTTTCTATTTTTAATGACTACCCTATACATGCTCTGTAAAATGAAGAGAGTTATCTCTCACTTAGACAAAGTGAAATGTATGCATTATTTTCAGTACTGTGCCCAACAATAACAATTAGAAATATTATTGTTATAAATCTATACATATTCAGTGGAAAGTAAACATATAAATACTATTGATTATTGACTAAGAAGGTGCCTGGATAGGTTATCAATTGCTATTAAACAAGTCACCCCCAAAATTGTTTAACTTATCATGGTGTCTTCAGTGAGTGATGATTCAAAGACCAGTTAAGCCGAGCAATTCTGTCTCAGAGTCTTTCACCAAGTTGACATCAGCTGCTACTCTGGTTATTTCAAAATCAGAAACTGGAGCCACCAGGACTTCTTGAAAATTATCTCAATCTAAATGCCTTCTATCTATTAGAGCCCACAACATGGAAGCCAATGGGATATGGAAACATCTGAGTTACCAGTCTCTAAACAAAGTAGTGCTGCCACCTCATGCAGCTGACCCTCAATAGCCAACCTCAGGGATGCAATGAACCATAAGTTGAATATCTACCTTTGGCAGATCTGGCAAATACTTTCTTCTCCATCAACATTGCTTCCAAGATTGAGAAGTTCACCTTCACCTGGAAAGGACAAGGGTGGACTACTACCATGGTAGAAAGCCTGCCACAAAGAAGCTCAATCACAGGCACTCAAATGCTACCCTGAGCATTTGAGAAACCCTGGGTACAAATGAAAAAATAACTCCTAAGCAATGCCAGATGTGGCTCCAAAACAGAAATGGTTGGATTTTGTCTGCATAAGAAAAGGTATGTAAGAATAGTCTTTGGCATGATACTCTCAATCACAAAGCACAGTGTCTAAAAAGAGGGGGTGACAGCGAGAGTGAGAGAGAGCATAAGAAAAATGTTTGCCCCATAGGAAGATTGGGGGGAAGGCAGGAGGTAAATTGGTGACATTTGTGGCAGGAAATTTATGTATTGGTGAAGGGTGCTGTACATTGCATGATGGAAACTCAATCATGAATAAATCTCCAATTGTGGGAAAAACTGTACTATAAACAAATTTAGTTGTTTATATATGATTACACTTGTAACCAAGGTGTTTGAATAAAATAATTAAAAAAATAAAATAAAAAGAGTGTCTATAAATGGCAGAGCGAATATATATAAATGATTCATTTATTTTCTTAACTTTTAAGGGCACACCTGGTAATGCTCAAGAAATATTTATACTGTAGTGCTCACGAGTCTTATTTGAGCTTTGTTCAAGAGACCATGTTATGCTGGGGATTCAGCTGAGCCTTAGCCATGCTATGGGTCATCTCCACAGGCCAACAAATAAATTCTAAAATAGGTGATAAGAGTATCGTGGCCAAATATTGATGTGTTATATGAAAGACATGTGTAAGAAATGTTAGCCAAACAATTCCAGCATTTGGGACAGATAGATGCATGGAAGAACCAGGAATACAGAGCTAGCCAGTGAGAACAGCTCACTGTAAGCTAAAGTCAGTGAACATGGAACAGAGCTCAGGTCTTATGTCTGGCTCTGTGTTCATAGTCCTGATGTAAGGGTTCAAACCTGGACTGGACACATGTAAGGCAAACATGGTACCCTTTCTCAGAATTCCCTTTCCAGCCCCACACTTTTCCTGAGTTTAAAAACTCAGAAGGCCTTATTCTGTAATAGAATCTATGGTATAATAACCACAGGAAAAGTTATATTTTTTAAATCACATTAGAAATGTTCAGATATAGTGAAACTAAGAAATTATTTGCTCACAGAAATCAAAGCCCAAAGTGAGTATATTTTTCTGATTAATGCTTTCTCATTCACTGCAAAAGTTCTACAATTTATTTGGGGAGAATCCCTTTTTAGAATCTTTTTTATGGGCAAGATTATTCAGGGGAAATCCAAAATGACAGATTTGTTCAAGCAATATATAATTGATGTGGGCACACTTTTCAGTTGACATGTGAATATGGAGATATTGGATGCTCACAACTCAGACCAGAGAGAGGGTGGGGCATAATTGAAACCCAAAGGCAAAAGGCTTAGAAAGTACAATTTAAGCTATAGGCTTCAAATCATCCATGACTAGAAACAAATTGCTTTCTCTCAACCCCTCTCTAGCTCAGCTACTTCCAAATTCTTGTGATTAGTAGAATCCTATTTTCAAAAAAAGTTGACATTGAGTCCCAAATGCCATACAGATATAAGTGAAATGGTGCTGGGAAAGTGAGTGAGAATGCAAATTAGTTAGTTCAACCTCTCCCCTTTGCTCTTAGGCTCCTCTGGAAGTTCCTTACACATGTACTGAATATGCATAGAATAAAGAGTTTGAATATCTGTATGAATACAAAAGTAGACCCAATGGAGGGAAGGAAAAATATTGAGTTTTCTTTCTACTTTTTTTTTTTCAAGAATGTCCTTTTAAAAATTAATGTCTTTTCTCAAGATAAAAATATTGACTATTGGGGCCAGCAAGGTGGCGCTAGAGGTAAGGTGTCTGCCTTGCAAGTGCTAACCAAGGAAGGACCGCGGTTCCATCCCCCGGTGTCCCACATGGTCCCCCCAAGGCCAGGGGCAATTTCTGAGCGCTTAGCCAGGAGTAACCCCTGAGCATCAAATGGGTGTGGCCCGAAAAAAAACTGACTATTAATAGGAACTGCAGAAACTAAGACTTAGTTAATATTGTCATAATCAATCTCTTTGGTGAAATCATAAGCCAAAGTAATATGGAAGTTTTAATATCCATAACAGCTCCTCAAGTTAAATTTAGTAACTATACTTTTTATTGAAGATACTATCTTATGTTAACACTTTATCTAGGAGTTAATTGTGCTGGTGCATAAAATGAACAACACAAAATGGTTGAAATTGTTATGTTAATACTGCCTATGAGGTCCAGTCTCTTAACTGCAAGGAAGATAGGAGAAAGAAAGGGGAGAGGAGTGGAGAAGAGGAGAGGAGGGGAGAAAAAGGGAGGGTAAGGGGAAAGAAAGAAAGAAAGAAAGAAAGAAAGAAAGAAAGAAAGAAGAAGAAGAAAGAAAGAAAGAAGAAAGAAAGAAAGAAAGAAAGAAAGAAAGAAAGAAAGAAAGAAAGAAAGAAAGAAAGAAAGAAAGAGAGAGAGAGAGAGAGAGAGAAAGAAAGAAAGAAGAAAGAAAGAAAGAAAGAAAGAAAGAAAGAAAGAAAGAAAGAAAGAAAGAAAGAAAGAAAGAAAGAAAGAAAGAAAGAGAGAGAGAGAGAGAGAGAGAGAGAGAGAAAGAAGAAGAAAGAAAGAAAGAAAGAAAGAAAGAAAGAAAGAAAGAAAGAAGAAAGAAAGGAAGGGAAGGAAGGAAGGAAGGAAGGAAGGAAGGAAGGAAGGAAGGAAGGAGAAGGAAGGAAGGAAGGAAGGAAGGAAGGAAGGAAGGAAGAAAGAAAGAAAGAAAGAAAGAAAGAAAGAAAGAAAGAAAGAAAGAAAGAAAGAAAGAAAGAAAGAAAGAAAGAAAGAAAGAAAGAAAGAAAGAAAGAAAGAAAGAAAGAAAGAAAGAAAGAAAGAAAGGGCCAGAGAGTAGGAGGGAGGGAGAAAAAATAAAAAAAACATATATAGGTAGGGAGAAAGAATTTAATCAGAAGACAATTTATTTGCACAAAGGGACAATATATATTTAAAGAATAGTGATGTTATTTGAGAGGGACAAACAAAGACAAAAATTGAGTGAGAATCAGCTTTATTTTAAACATAATTTTAGATTGTACAGATTGGCAATAGGTTAAGCTAACAGGGTCTGTAATGTAACCAAAGGGCAACAATTTCTCAGTCAACTTAGAATCATGATTTAACCCTGAATGGTCAATCTTATTGTTTACATAAGAGTTGTAGTGGCAGGGAACCCTTGATGTTTACCCTTTACAACAGAGTGACAGCAGTTTCTGTCTCTGTCTCTGGCTTCCAGGAAGTGTTTTATCAAAAAGATAATGTTTGTTGTTGTGTTAGAAAATGAAGGAAGCTCCCTTCTGTTCTAGAAAACCAAGATCAAAGCAAGGAAAGGGGAAGGCATCCCTCTGATATAGCAAAGATAGAGTAACAAATTGTCCTTTCAACAATAAAACAGCAGGTAGTCCTTAAACCTTGCAGTGTTTCCATAAGGGAATATTTCCCATGAGATAAGGTTCCTGTAAACTCCATAGAGCAGAGACCTTTATCCTAATTTAGCGTGAGCTGTAGATTCCTGTCATTTGAACAAGACTTAAAGTTATAACTTTACTATTTAAAATCACTAGAAATTAGATAAAGTTGAAGATTAGTTGAAGTACTATGTATGATTTATCAAATGTCATCCGTAAAGTTACTAACAAGGATCCTTCTATATACATGAAGGTTGGAGCTGTATCTCCCATACTCACATCCCCAGCCAGGAATCAGTGGAAGAGGGTAAATTTCTGCATAATCAGCAGTCTTAATTTGCTTTGTCCAAACCTTAACAAATAATAACACAAACAGGAGCAAGAGCAGCAGGTTAGATGCTTGCCTTGCACATAGCTGGCCCAAGTTTGTTATTCCACACCCCATATGGTCCAATGAACACAACCAGGAATGACCCCTGAAAGTAGAGAGAGCCAGAAATAAGCCCTGAGTACTACTGGATTTCACTAGGAAAGACACATGATAACCCCAAAAAGTTATTTTATTCATATTTTTAATCTTTTAGACTTATATAGAGATTCAGAACACTATTTTTTATTGGTAAAGAAAGTGTTAACCTGTCTACCTATTAAGAAATATGAAGGACAATTCATAATCTATTGATCAACTACTGTATGTGACCTAAGAGAATGATTTGATGTTATGGGTAACAAAAGAAAGTAAGTTGGAATCCTGAGGGTATGAGCTATAATTTCACTACCTCTTTCGCATTTTGCACCAGAAAAGTTTCTATAAGTAATAGAAGTCAGAAAAAATAATGAAAAAGTTTCTATATAAGCCTTACATGCACACAGCTCCAAGTATGATTCCTGCACTACTGAGCTCCCTGAGCACTAGTAAGTGTTGATTGCGGCCTGGTCCAATTGGCCCAACAATTCCACATCACAGGAGCTAGCACTGCAGTGATGAAGATTCAATCACACATTGCAGAGCATATGTTGGCTCTCAGCAACCCAAATACCACTGAGGAGGCCCCAAAAAATATAAAATTAAAAATAAAAATAGAAAATCAAACTTTCTTTTGTTTCCTTTTTACTAGCAGTGTTAATAAGTAGAAGTGAGGAAAAAAAATACCAGAACAAAAAATCCAAGAAAAAATGTGCAGCAATCTAAGTTCCTTAGAGGAAATCCATCCTGTCCAGAACAAACCACAACATAATTTTTTTTCATGCATCTACAGAATCATTTATATCTGTCAATGTATAGCAAAGCTAATTGGCATGCTTTGAAAGCACTTTCTGTTTGGGACAATTTACCCTATTATAAGTCTGCCTTCTTCAGGAAGGAATCAGAATTTGCTTGTTTATTTTTTTCAGATTCCTTTGTAACTAACACATATGGCCTCGATTCTTTGCTCACATAGTCCCAACTTAGGTGGAAAGAAAATTCTCAGATGGGGTCCATCTCCTGGTGAGAGGGACCAAATATAGTATGCTTCAGATGGAGCAGTGGCTGAGTCACAAAAACAGTACACTGCACAGAGCACCTGTGTAAATGGTATTAGTACCTGATGGTGGTGGGTAAGCACTCAAGTGACACTTAGAATGGGATAGGATGCTGATGGTTACCTGCCCTTAAGTCCAGTACTTCATCACATCAAAAATGCAATTTATGGGCCTGAGAGATAGCACAGCGATAGGGCATTTGCCTTGCACGCAGCCGATCCAGAACGGATGGTGGTCCCCTGTGCCTGCCAGAAGCTATTTCTGAGCGCAGAGCCAGGAGTAACCCCTGAGCTCTGCCGGGTGTGACCCAAAATCCAAAAAACAAAAACAAAAAACAAAAGTGCAATTTAGTAACACTTGAATAATATATTTAGAATTACGAACTCAATGAGTATTCATGAAAATTAATAAAGTGAAGAAAAGGAGTCAAATGGCTTTAGAAAATTGGGTTATAAAGTGCAATAGTTAATTAATTTCTTTATTTATTTATTGGGTCACATTTAGCAGTGCACAAAGCTTATTCCTTATTTTGTGCTCAAGAATCACCTATGGTGGTACTTGGGAGAGCATATGCAGTCCAGAAAATAAACCATAATTGCAGCATGCCAAGCAAGCAAACAATTTAGCCACTACACTAGCTCACTTGACCCATAATGCCTTGTTTTAAGTTTCCATTTGAAGGTTGTAGAGAAGAGAGTAGGCCAATTTCTTGCATTGCCTTCCATGTGGCCAAATGGTTTGATCCCTTGCACCCCATAAGGTCGGCTAAACACCATCAGGCATGATCCCAGAGTGCAGAGCCAGGAGTAAGCCCTTAATGCCACAGTATGACCCAAAACTAAACAAAAACCATTTTTATTTTTCATTCTAAAAATAGTGAATGAGGATCCCAGGAAATAGCACAGTAGAGAGGATATATGCCTTTCACACAGTCTATTCATATTTGATTCCCAGAATCCCATATGGGCCCTGAGCTTGCCAGAAGTAATTTCTAAGCACAGGGTGGGAGAAACCCCTGAGTGCCACTGGATGTGGCCAAAAAAACCCAAAAACATGGTGAATGAAAATTTTAGTTAAAAAAATAATAAAAATTAGCCATGAAAAACATGTTTTCTTAGCATTTAATATGTATCAGCTCCTTAAATTGGTTACAATAAGTGTAACTCTATGAATAAAGTCACATATATTTGCATATATAGTCTCAGTAATGTATATAAAACTAGAGGTGGGGGCCGGGCGGTGGCGCTGGAGGTAAGGTGCCTGCCTTGCCTGCGCTAGCCTAGGACGGACCGCGGTTCGATCCCCCGGTGTCCCATATGGTCCCCCAAGAAGCCAGGAGCAACTTCTGAGCGCATAGCCAGAAGTAACCCCTGAGCATCACAGGGTGTGGCCCAAAAAAAGAAAAAAAAAAAACAAAAAAAAAAAACTAGAGGTGACATAAACTAGAAGCCATCATCATTCATTTGTAGCTTCTATTTCAACTTGATCTTGTAAGATCAATATGTAACACAGAGTTGAAACAATTTCTAATAGCCAATAAATCTAATAAAATAAAATGACAATTATTTTAATATTTATTAAATTAATTAAGCTATTGACAGTTTTATAATTTTATTAATAAATAACAAATATATTCTGAGACATCCATGTATCTGATACTTTGCTAAATACTAGAAATAATTAATGACTAGTAATATATCACTTGGCACTGGTTTCATTAAATTCAACTATTGGTGTTCCCTGAACCTGCTTAACAGAAATGTAACATATGACAACTAAAATCGTCTAGTTCTTTAAGAGTTTAACAAAATACATTGACACACCCACCATGAATGTTTTGAAACATTCTAAATAAGACTACAAAAAATTGTCAAAGGACAAATGTTATACTTTCTGTGGTCAGTAATTCCAACCTTGCATAAATTACACACAGTCTGTTATAGACCTTCTGACCTTAAAAAAAATAAAAGTATGAAACTTATTTTAAAAAAATTATTAAACTCATTTTCTTCCTCTAACCCTAACATTATTACTAAAGAATTACACTTAACAAGACTTATGGCATAGCAGATTTAGAGGAAAGATTTTTATTTTATTTATCACATTGTAAACTAATAGTGTAAACTTCAAAGTAACTTCTACTTGTGCTTAGTTGCCTTTCTATTTCCTTTTAATAAAATTTAGACAATCTATTTTTAATCCTGTTCTGTTGTTTCCTCTTTTCTAACTCTTGTGAAATGCTTTACAATAATTAAGAAAGCAGGCTTGGAGTGAGGTCCCTTTCTATAGGTCACAACTCACACTCAAATCTTTATATCCATGTGACATGGACAAATTATTTCACTTTTATTTGCCTGTTTTCTCATTCAAAAAGTCAGGATCATTTTAATTCACAGTGTTGTAAAAGTTAACACACAAACACACACACACACACACACACACACACACACACATATATATTTATAGCCCCTAAAACATATGAAACAGATCCAAGGATGTTACATTCCTACCTCTCTATGGTCCTTCCCCTCAAGAAAATCATGCCTTATATTATGATCTATGATTTATAATAATATTATGATTTATCATAATATCTATAATATTATGATATAAGGCTGCTTAAAACTAATTTTTTCTTCTCTAAGAATTCTGCTACATATATTGACTGATGATCAATGACCCGTTGATCCAGTGTGGAGGGATTTCTCTTGTGCGACAGAACATACACTTATAATTTCTGCATCTCCCCCCAAAATTACAATTTTCCTTTTATGTTCACAGATGATCGGTTTTAGAATTTCCCAAAACCAATACCCAATGATATTTAATTCTTGTGCCAGAGAAATAGTACCACAGTTAATACTTGCTTTCATGCAATTAACATGAGTTCAATCCTCAGCATCCAATATGGTCCCCTAAACCTGTCAGGAGTTATCTCTGAGCAGAGAATTGGGAATAAGTTCTTAGCATCTCTGGGGGTGGGTCAAAAACTGAAAGAAAAAGTTCATAGCAACAATTGCATTCAATATGAAGTCAAAAAAGGACCCAAATAAATCCCTAATAAATAGCTTAATAATATAGTATAAAGTACTAAGGGGAAAAACACTTTCAACAGAAAAGGAAGCCAAAGCCTGTAATATACTTAAATAATATTAATAATATTTATAATAATTAATAATAATGAACTAATAAGATAGTGCAGAAATCAATAAAGTAGAAACTAAAAAATAAAATATTAAGCTATTATTTCATTGAAATAATAAAATTGACAAGCCATTAGCTAGACTCACAATGAAAGAGAGAAAACTCTAATAAACCAAATTAGAATTTGAAATGATTATTAGGAATGAACTATCATTAGGAAAAAATCTTTATGCTATGAAATTAGAGAACCTAGAACAAATAGATAAATTCTTGACTTTTATAACCTTCCAAAGCTAAACCAAGAGTAATAATAATACCTAAATAAACCAATATCTATCAAGGAAATTAAAATGCTATTAAATGTTTCCCCATTAACACAAGTCCAGACTCAGTTATGTCAGAGCTATCAGGACCACGTGAACAGAAGGGTCCAGTGCAGGGAGCACCTTTTCTAGAACTACCACTTTTTCCAGGGACCAGGCCCGTAAAAATAATCGAAACCCAAAAATGAACTACCAGCAGGTGTTCAAAAAACTCGCCACAACAAACATTTTCATTCGAGGTGAGAATGTCCTGCTAGTCCATCTCGCAAATTGATCGGCTTGGGTTTCACCTGAGCTCTGTTTTATTAGGAATAAATTGCATGAATCATTGCTCTGCCTTACCCTAGTAACCCCATGACATTTTGAGTTGGAATCATCCCCCCACCCACTTTCCTGCATCGACAGAGGACAGAGCCAGGCTCTGGGCTCTGGAGATGGGCTCCTTGCAAGGGACAGCCTCTGGGAGAAAGCTGAGTTGTGTCTTTCTAGTATCACAGTAGAAGCTACCCACAGGTCCAGCCGAAATGAACGTAGGACCTTCTTCCATTGCAAGAAGGCCACAAATATGAATTGAATTCACACCACGCCTGCCATCTTAGAGTGGGAGTTAGGGGAGGGAGAAATACTCCAGAAAGCGTGAGCTCAGATATGAACCCCTTCCCTGAGTGTGCATGGATTTGATCAGCCTACATTGCTCTGGGGCTTCACATCTTATAGCTGTCCTCTTAATTTTGCTCTCTACACCATCCTTTCTCTTCCTTCAAAAAAATGAAGTTAACTGAGCATCTGCACTCTTTAGCTATCGGTATGGTTGGGTAGAAAGAAAGTGGACATGAGCAAGTTTGGTGTGCCCTAATTTCCCCTCCATTGGCCTGACTCCCAGCTCAGCCCCTCAGCCAAAGGTGTGTCTGTGGCAAACCAGATGGGACTCAAGATGCTTAGCATGGCTGAATTTCTGTCCTTCTCTTCCCCTGAGGCATGGATCTAGTGCATGTTCCTTTGTCATGATCCTCTGTAATTGTTCCTCTGTACGTACTGTGGCCTCTCTTGTCAGCCCTGTCAGGTGACTGATGGACCCTTATGTCTGGCTCCAAAAGTTTCTGCACGGGTTTCACACTGCATAGCCATTCCACCACTTGTAGTACCTATACCAGGCACGCTAACCTTGTAGTAGATCTTTCAGTATGATTTTTCAGGGGTTGTAATGTCGTCCTCTGTCAGATCAGCATACCAGGGGTACCATTATACCCTCTCACACTTTCGCTGAAACGAACCACCTGCTTGCCCATCACCATTGCAGTATAGCCCATAGCCTCCACACAGATTGTTAGGAATATTGATGCTTGGGTTTGGACATCAGTTTATAATTGGTTTTATGTTAGAAAACTGTGTTTGAGGGGCCGGTGAGGTGGCGCTAGAGGTAAGGTGTCTACCTTGCAAGCTCTAGCCAAGGAAGGACCGAGGTTCCATCCCCCGGCATCCCATATGGTCCCCCCAAGCCAGGGGCAATTTCTGAGCGCTTAGCCAGGAGTAACCCCTGAGCAACATCAAACTGGTGTGGCCCGAAAAAAAAAAACAACAAACAAACTGTGTTTGGATTGAGGATAAGAAATGGCAACTAAAGTATAATTTTTCTTATTTTAAACATGGAATGAATTAAATAAGCCTCTGTAGAGCAGGGTGAACTGGTTTAGGATGCCTGGTCTCTCTGCCAGCAGGTCCACTGGCTGGTCCTGTAATGAAGTAGAGCAGACTTCACCTTCTGTGCCTCCATTTCCCCATTAGACACCTACCTCAAGGGGCACCGAGACCAATAATTTTAAGAAGGCATTTTAGTAGCTATAAGTATGTACCACAAGCTCCTAATCGTTTGATACCTGCTAAAACTCGTCTTATGAGTAAGGCAGCTAGAGAAAATGAGAAAGAAAAGAAAAAAGAGAGACAAGAGAAAAAGAAAATGAAAGAATACCACAAAAATGATCTTTCCTTACCAGCTGGTAGCAGGAACATCCAGAACTTTTACCTATCCCATTTCTCTGAGGGACATGATTTTTCTAAGAGGAGAATGTTTTTACGTCTTTTGGGTTTTTTTTTTTTTGGGGGGGGGGGTTTGGTTGGTTTTTGTTTGGTTTTTGGCAAAACCAAAAACCCCTGGTAGCGCTCAGGGGTTACTCCTGGCTCTTAGGCTTAGAAATCGCTCCTGGTATGCTCAGGGGACCATATGGGATGCTGGGATTTGAACCACAGACCTTCTGCATGCATGGCAAATGCACTACCTCCATGCTGCTTCTCTCAGGCCCCTGTTTTTATGTTTTGTTTTGCTGCTTCCCCCCACAGCCTACCCACCTTTTCTGATCACTATCAGAAAAATAAAGAAATTCCCTGATATTTTAAAGAGGCATATATGATACTTCCAAAAGGCAAAAGCACATCAGAAAATGATAAATTATTCCTTGTTGTTTTTGTTTTAAAATATTTTCTTTACACACTTAAAATTAGAAGTCTTCCTATTTTAGTAGAGGATTTAACATGGTGTCTGCCATCTAGTTTCCTAGTTGATCTCTGGTAGTCATCTTCTTATCCCTCAGGCATCTCTGCCTCTGCTTCTTTATCACCCTTCCCTGTTAGGCTGTCCCTGTCAGTCCTCTTGTCCCTCAGTAACTGTAATGGGTACAAGATTTCTCCAGTCACATAGGAATTTGCTATCCAAAGGAGTATGATATATTTCCATACATTCTAGTGCTAATTAAAAATGTAGCATAACTTATTTTAAATTATGTGTTCATTTTCTTGTTTGCATGTTTTTTACATATTTTCACAAGAGGATTGATTTACTACCTTTCTGCCCAGCTGAACAAAGTTCTGACTCTGACAGTTACTATAAAACTATGTGTCATCTGTTCTTATATGTGTATCCACATGCCCTATTTATTTGTCTGGAAAGTGATTCTGGAATGAGTACCTGCTAGCTAATAGTATAAGTTTTGCCATTTTTATTCTTGCATTCAAGAAATGACTTGTGAAATCTGACAGAATTTTCAAATGATTCATTATTGTATACTTAAAAAAAATTTTGGTGAGCTGGAGAGATGGCATGGAGATAGGCATTTGTCTTGCATGCAGAAGGACAGTGGTTCAAATCCCAGCATCCCATATGGTCCCTCGAGCCTGCCAGGAGCAATTTCTGAGCGTAGAGCCAGGATTAACCCCTGAGCACTGCGGGAGTAACCCAAAAACCAAAAACAAACAAAAAAATTCTTGGTATGAGCTTAGTCTTTCAAATAGATTTTATTTAGTCTTAGATAGTAAATTATGCTTGAAGCCTTGTAAGTTAGTAAGGGGTTAAGGCTCTTGCTTGCTTGCTATCAATCTCCGTTCAATCCTGTCATTGTGTATGGTTCTCCAATTATCTCCAGAGGTAAATCTTTAGCAAAACTCCAGGAATATGTCTTGAGTGCCATTGGATGTGCCCCCAAAGAAAGTGAAGAGTGTAGGATTATTCTTTCCAAAAATTTTTAGAGTGACTTTATTTTTATTTATTTATGTTTTTTGGTTTTGGGCCACACCTGGTGATGCTCTGGGGTTTCTCCTGGCTATACGCTCAGAAATTGCTCCTGGCCAGAGGGACCAAATGGGATGCCAGGGATAGAACTCAGGTCCATCCTGGATCAGTCACATGCAAAGCAAATGCCCTACCTTAGAGTGGCTTTCATTAATATGTCAGGTAGGCTTTTTCAAGTATGTGTCACCTAGATATATGACATAAGAGACATAGATTATGTAGATTTAGAATAATCTCTAGAAATAAACTTTTCATTATTAGAGAAATACATTTTAGAGTAGAGCAAAGATTTAGATATAGGATTTGGTTTAATTAAGTTATTTCTTCCTTTTCATATTTGACACACCCTCCTCTCTCCAACACTACATCTGTCAGAGATGGAGTACAGTAAGAAAAGAACATAAATGTATTTTAACCCCATTTTAGAATTTAGAGCCTATAAATTTTATTATATAAGTGTTGTTAAATTTGATTTTTTTTCTCTACTAATTTGTGTGTGTGTGTGTGTGTGTGTGTGTGTGTGTGTGTGTGTGTGGTTTTTGGGTCACACCCGGCACTGCTCAGGGGTTACTCCTGGCTCCATGCTCAGAAATTGCTCCTGGCAGGCACGGGGGACCATATGGGACACCAGGATTTGAACTGATGACCTTCTGCATGAAAGGCAAATGCCCTACCTCCATGCTATCTCTCCGGCCCTCTACTAATTTTCTTAATAATTATTTGTTTTCTCAAGGACCCAAACAAAAAATGTACAGGAATATTTTCTTATACTTGGACAAGATAGAAATGAATACATCATCCTTGCTTGTTTCACTTAGAAGAATCACTTTTTAATCTAGAATTGTTTCACAATATCTTGCTAAAAATTAACCTGATAGAAAAAATTCATAATACATTCAGGAAACATTGTAGCTAAAGCTAGTTTAAGACCTATAAGTATATTATAAAGTACGTGAGATTATAAAAAGTAATGTAAATGTAACTATAAAATATATGAAATGTTTAAAGAAATAACCTATGCATAACTACAGATATAATGATGCATAAAGCTACTCTTAACTTGCTATAGCCAAAATTTCAATCTAAGGAAATTTGACTGATAATAATCTAAAATTGAATATCAAGACAGCTTGAGTTTGTCATTATGGTATCACTGCCATAAAATGTTGGAAGTTTTTTCAGTTTATCGATTTTGTTCCACTTTCTCTAGCAAGAATGCATAATCACACTTTTGCTCACACTAATCTCAATTGTGCAGAAAAATGATGCATTTTTTATTTTTTTATAATTTACTTTGGCTTTTATAACCTGCTGATGCTTGTTTATGTGAGTGTTCATTAATTATAAGGGATAGAGTAAAGATGAATTCTATAGATTTTTAAGTCATCTATTTTTAATACATACACACAGAAATAGATAGGTTAAAAGTAATGGGCACCACATGGGTTCATTTATGCCAGTACCACAAAGATATAAAGTCTAATTTAACTGTAGTTCTAAACCCTGCCTAAAGTGGATTGTTTCTTTTTTTAGTTCTTTTATTATTAATAATATTTAATGGTAATTATGACTGATTCTTAGCTTTATGCCAAGGTATCACTCCCAGTGATATTTAGGAAAAGGAATTATATGCTGTGATGAGGATTAGCCAGAATCTCCATGAAGGAAAGTGCCTAAACTCCTAGACTGTCTGTGGCCCATAAAGTGGATGTTTTTAAGTAATCTGTTTAGAATTTTCTGACAAACACCAGTCAATTTATACCTGCATGATAAAATTTTTCCTTCTTCACCATCTAAGTTACAGTCTTTGCTTTTTGTCATCATTTCATTGATAGTGACAATATTCTGCCCTTTTTCTGATTGTGAAGATATTTTATCTTACATATATATTACTAGATAATACTATATTAGTCAATTGATGATTAAACACAGATATCAGAGAATAACATTGTTCAGCTCAAAATACATCTTTTGTATAAGGTTAATTTCATGAGAGGGGTCCTAAAGTCTGAACAATGTCATCATTTGAGAAGATATTTCTCTAAAGGTCTTCATTTGGCTAAAAATATAATCAATGGAGAAGATAAAACTGAATCTTCTTATTCCTAAAGTTCTCCAAATAGCTGGACTATTTAGACATAGATTCTTAGGTCATGTAATGTAAGTTTCTCAATTGTTTAGGGTCTCTCTCCTGTGGATGGGTGATACATATGATATTGATCTATTTCTCTTTATTTTATTCTCTTATCAAACTTTTATAATTCCTTGATTTATTTATGTTGTGTCTGAAAAACCAGAGATATACAGGTACATTTATTTTAACATGACAACAAGCCAATTGAATATCTAAACATTTTGATAAATTTTTCTCTTAACATAAGTCATAAGCATAACGTTTAATGATATTTTGTTTGGTTGGTTTTAGGAGGCCACGTCTGGTGGTAGATAGGTGCTAAAACATTATGTCTAAAACTCAACTATGAATAACTTTGTAAATCACAAAGCTTTAAATTAAAAATATTTTTTTTCTCTTGGATTGACCCTCTGAGGCATATTTCAATGTATTTGTATATACATAGAACAATTTGTAACTAAAATGTTAGCCACCATGGTGTCTTCTTTGTTTAGAGGAAGGAGAAATTCTTTACATTTTCAATACCTCAAGTGCAGGGAAGTTTGACAATTTTTATCAAGTCCAACTTTCAAATCCCTTTGTGCCCATTTAAAATCACCACTGTCAGCTGTTCATTTACACAATGTCCTGAAATACAGGGTGTTGACTCATATAAAGCTATTTACAACTTATAAGGTCATCATGGAGAGAATCGAAGAGAAAAAAAATGACCTACTGGGAAATATTTCTTCAAAAATAAACTCTATTATACCTTCAGGTCACTACCATGAAATTAACCTTTTACCAAAGACAGATTTTTATGGGTGACATATTTTTACTACTTTTATAGTTTTGTTTTGAAATGTTCTGAAAGTTTCAGAGTTTAGAAGTTGAATTGTCCAATTATTTCACATAGGTAGCCTCTCAATCTTCAGAATGGATCAATTGAATTTAAGACTTAAGCCTGAATCACTTCATGCAGAATAAAGGACGATTCCATAAAGATAAAAGTGGATGGGAAAGTTAAAAATGGAATCAAACCAAATAATCATTTGGGAACACAAATACTTCATTGTTGGCCAATTCTTGATATCAGCTAACGCAACTTCAAATGACCTAATCACTGGGGTTATGTCTCTGTCTTTAGAGTTTTAAAATAACCATACTTGGTTTGTCCAATAATAAGCTTTGTTGTGTGTAAAAATACATATTAATTATAGAGTCCTGGATGGTTGTGGGTGATGGTGAGATGGAGGGAGCCTTTCTCTGCTGGCCCGGGACACGCGCCTGCAACCCCCTCTTACTTGGCCAGTCTGCGTGTTCAGGGTGGCAGCAAGGAAAAGATCCACAGGCAGTCAGGTTTCAGGAGATAACAGCTTTATTACTATTAGACCCTAGCCACCTCCTCTGACCTATTTAGCATGCTCTCACAGCTGCCCAGCCGTTTTAACCTGTTTCTGCCATCTCTCCTGCTACTTCTCCCTGAATCTCTTGCTGAAAAACCCTCTGAATCTCCCTTACACCCCTGTGGCAATCTTTTTTTATTACCTTCCAAAGATCCCTTCCAGAAATGGGCTGGTCTTACTATCAGGTAAGGTTACACAAGGAAGATGGGGGATGGGGTGACAGTTGTGATCTTTCTACCTGTGAACTATATTAATTTCCATTTCCAGCTAGCATTTTCTTTTCAAAAAAAGCACACTCAGTTATTAAACAATGAAAAGTAATAAGATAAATAAGAAGCCTTTACTTGAAAGTCATTGTCAGATGTTTATAAAAATTAGAATCCATTTGATTTCACTGGTAAGAAGCAAAAACTTCAAATAACATTGAAGGCTGACATCAACTGTCTGTAAAATGTAAATAATACAAACATATCTTTTACTCCACATTGACCTTAATTATAGTCAGATTGATGTTTTCAAATCAAACTTATTCTAATAGCCTCAGCAATTACTTTGCACAAACATAATAGAAACAGATAATGTTACAGATCCTCCTGAATTTTTAGTATTAAAGGACTTTGAATTGAATGTTTAGAGTTCTTTCAGGTCACAGAGCCTATTTGACTACTTTCTCAGGATTTAAATTATTTCTCTATCACTTGTTTTTGAGGATTAGTTTGTAAGAGTTTTAGCCCCTTTCCCCAAAAAAACCCTGTGAGATCAAAACTTACGAAAGGGATCTCATAGCAAACTTTGTAAATTTCATTGTTGTTTGAGCAATGTGCTTAATTTCTCTGCTGACTTTCAGAATTCAGTTTTTATACCTATAGCAATATGGTCTCTAACATTTCATCTAGTCAAAAGCTTAGTAATAGCTAAATAGTGTCAACATTTCCTAAATCATTACAGAGAGAAAAGTGATTAACTTACAAAAATAAACACCAGGCCTTGAAATGTAAAAGCAGGAGAGCCAGAGCCATAGCACAGTGGGTAGGGCATTTGCTTTGCATGCTGCCGACTCAAGTTTGATCCCCAGCCTATGATGGCTCACCCACACCTTCTTCCCCACCCCTCCCAAGCCACTGAGGAGTGATTTCTTAATTTTTATTAATATCTTTATTTAAACATCTTGATTACAAATAAAATTATAGTTGGGTTTTAGTCATGTAAAGAACACCCCCCTTCACCAGTGCAACATTCCCATCACCAATATCCCAAATCCCCCTCCTCTTCACCCCACCCTGCACCTGTACTCTAGAAAAGCTTTCTACTCCCCTCATTCTTCACTTTGTTATGATAGTTCTCAATGTAGTTATTTCTCTCACTGCACTCATCTCTCTGTGATGATTTTCATGTCATGAGCTGGACCTTCCAGCCCTCCTCTCTTTTGTTTCTGAGAATTATTGCAAAAATGTCTTTTGTTTTTCTTAAAACCCATAGATAACTGAGACTAATCTGCATCTATCTCTCTCCCTCTGACTGAATTCACTCAGCATAATAGATTTCATGTACATCCATGTATAAGAAAATTTCATGATTTCATCTTTCCTGACAGCTGCATAATATTCTATTGTGTATATGTACCACAGTTTCTTTAGCCATTCATGTGTTGAAAGGAATCTTGGTTATTTCCAGAGTCTAGCTATTATAAATAGTGCTGCAATGAATATAGGTGTGAGGAAGAGATTTTTGTATTGTATTTTTGTGTTCCTAGGGTATATCCCTAGGAGTGATATAGTTGGATCGAATGGGAGCTCAAATTTCCAGCTTTTGGAGGAGTCTCCATATCGCTTTCCATAAAGTTTGGACTAGACGGCATTCTCACCAGAAGTGGATAAGAGTTTCTTTCCACATCCCCGCCTACACTGCTTGTTCTCATTCTTTATGATGTGTGCCAATCTCTGTGGTGTGAGATGGTACCTCATAGTTGTTTTGATTTGCATCTCCCTGATGATTAGTGATGTAGAGCATGTTTTCATGTGTCTTTTAGCCATTTGTATTTCTTCTTTGTCAAAGTATCTGTTCATTTCTTCTCCCCATTTTTTGATAGGATTAAATGTTTTTTTCTTGTAAAGTTTTGTCAGTGCCTTGAATATTTTGAATATTAGCCCCTTATCTGATGGGTATTGGGTGAATAGTTTCTCCCACTCAGTGGATGACTCTTGTATCCTGGGCACTATTTCCTTTGAGGTGCAGAAACTTCTCAAATTAATATATTCTGATCTGCTTACCTTTGCTTCCACTTGTTTGGAGAGTACAGTTTCCTCCTTGAAGATGACTTTAGACTCAATGTCATGGAGTGTTTTACCTACATGTTGTTCTATATACCTTATGATTTCAGGTCTGATATCAGGGTCATTAATCCATATGGACTTTAGCTTCATACATGATATTAGATGGGGGTCTGAGTATGCTTTTTGGCAAGTGGCTAAACAGTTGTGCCAACACCACTTATTGGAGTTTCTGAGCTGTTGCTTATTCGTGAAGCTATGTATCCTTCCTTCAAACCTAAACATGAGTTGGGCTGGGTGCAGTATTCTAGGTGAAGCATCTATTTCATTCAGTCTTGTCACAATATCCTACCACTGTCATCTGGCCTTGCGAGTTTCTTGTGACATATTTGCTGTAAATCTTAAGGATGCTCCTTTGATCTTGCTGCTTTCAGTATTCTATCTCTATCTGTAGGATTTGCCATTGTGAGTAGGATGTGTCTTGGGGTGTTTTTCTTCCAGTCTTTTTCAGCTGATACTCTTCAGGCATGCAGGATTTGATTGCATGCAGTCTTTAGCTCTTAGAGTTTCTCTGTGATTATGTCTTTGATTGTTGATTCTTCTTGGGGATCTTTTTCCTGGGCCTTGGATTCTTATGTTGTTTCTGTTGAGTTTATCAAAGACTTCTATTTTCATCTGCTCACATTCCTTGTGTACTTTTTCCATTGTATGATGGTTTGCCTTGAGTATTTTTCCAATCTCTTCTACTCTATGGAGTTGTTCTGCATTTCATCTTCCAGTTCATTGATTCTGTCCTTGGCTGCTGTTACCCTGTTGGAGAGCTTTCCATTGAGGTTTTCAGTTCAACTATCGTGTTTTTCAGATCTGTTATTTCAGTTTGGAGTTTTCTGATTTCTGTCTTTGTTTTCTGTTTACTTAGAGCTATGTTTTCTTTGATTTCCATGAGGATCCTCTGTGTTTCTATTCTATAATCCTTATCTGAGAAATTAATCAAATGGTTGGTATTTTTTGGGTCATCAGAGATATCATCTTCATTCTCTGTGCATGGTGTTTGCCTGCAAGGTTTCCCCATTGTAACACTTGTAGTGTGATTTTTTTTTTCTGCGTGTTATAGTGGGGTTCATTAGTTAGAAAGAGTGCGAGCGGCCGCAAAGCAAAGAGGAGCAGCACCACTCTTCTGGAGCTTCTAGGGGAGAGATTTTGCTAGGCCCTTCCTGGCCCTCTCAGGAGAGCTTCAGGAGACAGAAACGAAGAGAAACATGCAAAGCCAACAGGTACCCTCAGTCTCTCCCAGTTGCCAATCTCACAGCAGGGCCAGACCCTTTCCGCCTGCCTTCACAAACTAAGGAGTCCATTCTCTCAGTAGTGATTTCTGAGCTCAAAGCCAGGAGTGATTACTCCCTGAGCACCTCTGGGTATGCCCCACAATTCAAAAAAAAAAAGAAAAGAAAAGAAAAGTAAAAACACTAAAGACTTTTACCTTCTAATATTGTCAGGGAGAGAGAAAACAACTATTTATATCCTATTCACAAAACAATTTAATTACTGGGTTGCTGCCAGTTCAAAAATGATGCATTCTTAAATCTCAAAAATGTAAACAACAATTGCAAACTAAGAGTCTTTAAAAGTTATATTCATCCTTATTAGTCTACTTAATTTCAAATAGAAATCTTGATTTGTTATTAATTTTGAGAATGCAGTCTTCCATAAAATCTATAATTTGTTTACCTTTAGTCCATGATAAACATGTTCTCTGAGGAATTTGTCAAAGTTGGAAAATTAGAGCATAAAACAGTACTTTCTGAAAAATGCAATAGATTTTGGAATGCTCATAATTAAGAATCATTTTATAGGTAATTTACAAGAAAGTTTATTCTGTTTTATATGATTTCGAATTTGGTGTGGGAATATTTCAGAAACTGAAACAAAGTTCCTTGTAGCCATGGCCAAATATTAGGGCAAGTTTTCTATTATTAAAAAAGGATGGGCCCGGAGAGATAGCACAGTGGTGTTTGCCTTGCAAGCAGCCGATTCAGGACCAAAGGTGGTTGTTTAGAATCCTGTTGTCCCATATGGTCTCCCGTGCCTGCCAGGAGCTATTTCTGAGAAGACAGCCAGGTGCAACCCCTGAGCACCACTGGTGTGACCCAAAAAAACAAAAAAACAAAAAAACAATGGAACCAAGGTTATAATCTTTATCTCAATAATTGTTAGGTGTCAAATAATATGCCCCTACAGCTAGCCATGAGAGTTTTATATTCTTTCTTTTGTTTCTTTTTATCAATTTAATCTTTTCCCAATAATTAATTGAGACTTCAGACTAGCTAAGTTTTCCATAAGTTCAATAACCAGTTTAGAAAAGCTCCAATTGAATCACAATTTAACAATAAAGATTTTTATAATATACACTATAACTCTTTTCAAATATCCTCAGATAGTGACAATTTTGTCCACTAGATTAGTTATTTGATTGTTTGATTTTCCCCCTGTGAGATCTGTTTTATAAGCAATACTGGTATAAGAGTAACTTTGTATAGATTTCACATTTATACCAAGTTATGGGAAATGTTGGACTTTATTCTTCGGCCCCCAGATGCACCAACAATATCTTGTGGCATTGCTTCTCTCTTGCATAGGCACATTAAAATGGGAAAATAATACATATGTAAATAATTTCTTATCTAATAGAGATGGGAACACAAATTTGGTAATGTAATTAGGCCTTTTACCCTGAACATTGGCATAATGATTTGGCTCAGGCCTCAGAAGAATGGGCATCGCCCACACACACCTGAACAATGGATACCATCTATGGAAACAACCACAATTGTCTTTAACATTACCAGAATCCAAGCCTCTACCAGAGAAGACCTACCACTGCTTTGGCATTGACTTACTCCAAAGAATGCTCCCAAGACCCAGGCGACTCAGCAATAGTCTGCATGCAGGGCAGATCGCTCCGCATTTAATGATATGCTGAAACTAGAGGATGCTCCACATCAGCCTGACATCGATGAAAGAAATACACAGAATCCAGAGTCTTTAAATATAAGAGTCTGATACCAACAATAGCTAAAGTGTGAAAAAGTTTCACCAGGACCTTGAGAATGACTGGAGTTGGATAGACTGGTATGCCTGGAACCCAGAGTATGTCTTATGCCAATAAACTTCTGGGGTGAGGCCTTTTTGTAATCAGGTCAAGGATTTTTTTCCATTTTCTCCATTTTTCTCGACCTATGCAAACATTGGCAATTGCCACTATCAGACCTTTACTATATTTTTTTTACTCTTATCCTTTAAGGAAAAAAAATACAACTTACTGAACTTAAAAACAAATTACTGTAGTAGAATGCCTGTCTCGAATACAGGTAGAGGATGGGAAGGGGGGAGGGGGTAAAGTTGCACTGGTGAAGGGGGGTGTTCTGGTTATGACTGTAACCCAAGTATGATCATGTTACTTAAATAAAAAAATATATTTAATAAAAAAATTTATAATATACAGAGATGCAAAGCTGGCCTGGCTGCTGGTATTAAAATGGTAAAAAAAAAAAAAAAGAAAGAAAGAAAGATTGTATATTTAGCATACAGTAACAGGTTTTAGCTAAGCATGTATGGCTTAATACTTTAAACTATAACTTCAGAAATGTGTGTTATTTGCTCTTCAAGATTTCCTTGAAATAGCTTTTGAAGCTTAAAGTTCATTTAGATTTTTCTTATAACCAAAATAACTAATAAATAAATCAGACTAGAGGCAAAACATTTTTGCAACTCATAAAAACCTAAAGCAATTATGAAAACCCTTCCAGTCATGTAGATTTAAAGAAAACCCCAGCTATCAGATCAGAAAATAAAGAATATAAACAAAATATAACACAAATGAACAAATTAAAAATGAATGCAAAGTATGGCTAGTAGTGTAACTGATGCTGTCTCATCCTATTTCTAATAACCTTATAAAGCAATTCCTTTAATAGAGATTTGACCAGAGCCTGATGAAGCAGTCTTTACTTATGGGATAATTTTTCTCTAAAGCTAAAACTTGTTAACCTGATGTGGGAGATAATGACTTTGCCCAAAGGTCATCAAATGTGTGGGAGAAGTAGGTAGAACTCACCCAATGTTTCCCTTTAAATATTTTTTTTTATTTTTGGGCCACACCCATTTGATGCTCAGGGGTTACTCCTGGCTATGCGCTCAGAAATCGCCCCTGGCTTGGGGGGAATCGAACCGCGGTCCGTCCTACACTAGCACTTGCAAGGCAGACACCTTACCTCTAGCGCCACCTTCCTGCCCCCCCCTTTAAATATTTTTAATAATAATAATAATGTTTTCTCTTATTTCTGATTACCACATTCCAATGAGGTGGGCAACTTCTGATGAAAACTTCTGATGTACCACATTCCAATGAGATGGGCAAATTTATTCAAGTAAGAGAGTCCTAGTTTTTTTAGATTATGTTAGTTCCTAGAGTCCTCTTTGCTCAGGTCTTCAGAAATGTCTATTAACCTGTTTTGTTTTGTGTGTGTTTTACAATACTACTAATAATGATATCACATGAACATAATTCCAGTGCCACATACATCATAAGATGTAGCAGTGGTGTCCCTCCCCCAAGAAATACAGCTTCCCTCTGAAACCCTCTTTTGCCCCCCCCCATTCAATTGTGTGTTAAATCAGATCCTCTAAACATAATAATTTCTACTGCCAAACTCACTCACCAGGTTTCAACCTTTCAATGTTCACATGGGATAATGAAGTATATTTTCAGATTATAATTTTACTTTCAAAAGAGTTTTTTTTAGGGTTTATAATGCTTTTCTCCTTATTTGTAGTCATAGACAAAAAAGAAAATAAAAAAGACAACATAGACAGGAACTGGCTACTCAATTCCTAAACTGCAGGTCAAAGTTTACACAACTGCTTCCACTTCAAGATCCTTTCAATAGCTCAGTGTTCAATTGAGAAGAGCTCAGATTGGGGGGAAGGTGGCGGTGTTCACTAAGGGGGTTCCATAGTCATATATAAGACACAAAATATATATTATGTAACATATATACACACACACATATATATATACATATATATATACATATATATATATATATACAGTGGTATATACAGACACAAAGGTGACTCCAAAAATTAAATCTATTTAACCAGAATCTGATTTTCAGGGGTTAGAGGGAATGATCAGGTGTTAGAGGGAGCAATTCTCAAAGTAAATAGAGCCCTTGAAGCTACATGGGATTAACCTTTATAGTAGAACTGTCTTCCCATCTGCTTACCACTGTGAATGTGACTGTGAATGTCCAATTCATCTATGAAATCAATGCATCTAGAAAAGAATACTTAGCTTTACTAAGCAATAAATATCTGAAAAAGTTGAAATATCTCAGACTCATATTCTAGAGAACCATCTTGTTTGTAGAGTAATAAGTTACATAAAAAATGAGCTAGAAAAAATATTTTTGAAGATCAGTTTGCAGACTGGTAGGTTTCAGGGAAATCAATTAACTCCCTTGTGGACTTTTTCTTTGATGAAAATTCCAAATGTATTTAAATATATAAAATATCAATTTTTAATTTGGGGAAACTATCATTTACAAATCAATAGACCAAACCCAGAGGAGCTTATAAAGTTTTATTATTTATTAATTAATTTATTTATGGCTTTGGGACAACACTCAGAATTACTCAGGAAATACTCTTGATGGTACTCTGCGCACCATATATGGTGCAAGGAATAGAACTGGGACCAAACCTTCAAAGCAGGTTAAAGCAACTTGGTTTGGCTAAAGGTTTGGTAAAGCAACTGCTTTAACTCCCAAACTATCTGACTCCAACGTTGGTAATTTTAATTGAATCCAGCTTTTAATTTCCCTAGTATTGGTCTCTCTCTTTATGTGTGTGTGTGTGTGTGTGTATGTGTGAGTGTGTGTGTGTGTGTGTGTGTGTGTGTTTCAAAACATTTGGAGAGGCCTTTGTTTGCCTTAAAGTCAGCTTCCAGCTCTTCTTGTGTGACATTTATATTAATCTGCTGATAAATATCTCTAGGATACCACCAACTATATAAGCATTTGTCATATTATACTAAGTAAACCAGACATATAAACTGGTGTCTGGAAGTCATAGGCCTAGACTGTCTTTGTTAGGTTATTTAAAGGAGATATTTGCTCTTTTATCTCTCAAATATTTTGCCTTCCTATATTGTAATCCAATTTAATTCCTATAAATTCTAATGGTTTTATAACAGTATTATGTTTAAGAGAATCATCAGTTATGTATAATGTAAATAGCCCATGAAAAAAATAATTATTTATCAACTCATATTTATAAAAGAATCATAGAAAAATGCTAACAGAAACTTAGAAACTTAGAATAGAAGAGGTATACATATGATAAGGAGGATTTGGGGAAAAAGAAAATAAAGGGTGGATTAGTTTTTAAAGTTAAGACAGAAGAGGGCAATCTATAGTATTAGAGAGCTCAAAATTCTCTAGTCCTTCTCCCAGAAAGTCAATTTCCCTATTCAAACAGTTTTTGCTTTTTTATTTATAAAGCAAGCATAACAATATATACCTCACAGGAAACTTTTTAAAATTCAGAAAAGCTTTTCAAATACCTTACAGGAAAGTTTTGAAAATTCAAGACATGGCATTAGAGTGATAATTAAGGAGGGAAAGCCTTGCATGTCACTGATCCTGGCTCTCCTCGCTGGCATTGCATATGATAACTTCAAGGGCTGTAATGGACACAACTGAGCACAAAGTCAGAAATAGTCCCTGTACCTGTACTAGCTGAATAGCCTCCTACTACCTGTAGGCAGTGCTATCTTAGGTATTATTGGTTGCCTCGCTGGGCAAATTCCTGTGTCTTGCTTATGAGACACAACTTCTAAGCTTCTATATAGAAAATTACAAACTACTCAAGTCCAATATAATAAATTGACCTTCTAATCAAAAGGGATCATTAATGTATATCAAGTGAATAATTTATAAACTTAAAGCAGAATTATCAACAATATAATATACTTGCTTATTAGCTATCAATAACTGAAGTCTATACTCATTAAGTATCCTAATCATTAAATATTATAATTAAATAGTTTAGAGCTAAAAGGAATAGAAAACTATTCACAAATAGCACCTATAATCAAATAGTAACTGAAGTAAAGTGAGAAAAAAATTTTAAATATTTGACTTTTGTGATCTCAAACTGTACCCTCTGAGCTCCCACTGCAGCTCCAACTACTTGGATTTCCCAAAGAAATGCCTATGTCTGCCTCAGCCACAAGGTGTCAGACTAACCTCAGTCAAACTCTCTTCCTGGGCCTCTTGGTATTCTGACTCTGAGAGGGCAACGTAATAAAATAAGAATTGATTCACGTAACTTTTGTCACTTCAAAAGAGCTTGTGCTGAGAGGACTTCCCAGTTTCAAGAAGAGTTTCTTTTTTCCCCACTTTCCCACAACCTGGCTTCTCCTGTTAAGGTGCATTAAATTTAGGGTACTTTCTCCCCCAAAATTGTAAGCCAAAATTGTTGGCCAAGACTATGCAGAGAAAACTTGGTCCAAGCACCTTAAAGATACCACCAGCTAATGCCAGATCTGGCTTTGTAGCTTTGTAGTGGTTTTATTCTGTTTGGATCACACTTCTGGATTACTTCTGGCTCTATTTTCAGGATTACTCCTGGCACTACACAGGAGACATCGGTGGCTCTGGGTATCAAACTAGGTTGGCCACAAGCAAGGCAAGAATCTCACCCCTATGCAATCCATACCTTTGAAGTTAAACTTGGATTCTCACATGCATTCTGCACTCTCTTATGCCAACATCACTTTGTTTATGAATTTAAAAGGCCTACATTAGTTATGCTTTCAAAGGAGAGGGAGCAGGAAAAGGGCAGATTTCCTTCCTTTGTGGGCAGAGAAATAAACACTTTAAATCAGTCCTTGGTAGAGTAACCTTACAAGTCACGGTCAGTATGCCTCTGAAACAATTACAAGTAAGTGGGGTGGGAATGCCTTCATGATTTGGATGGTTTCAGACAGTGTTCTATAGCCACTGGCCAGCAAACCAATTACCAATTCATGGATGTAGAAAGACTAAACACCTTTGGTCTATCACCATATTGTTGTGTATCTCCTGTTGTTCTGGGGGTAAATCATCATGACATTGCCTGTACCCAATGGCAGAACTCTGAACTACAACCCTACATCCTAGGTTTGGGAAGGTTCACCTTTCTAAAGCACAGAGCTGCTTATCTAATAGATCCATATTTCAAGGTTAGGTTCTAAGGTCTGTGGAGGTAGGTGAATCTGAACTCACCACAGATCCCTATCCCTTAAAGGCAGATGGGCATAGTCCTGTTATAATGGCCAGGGAAATTTTCAGTATTCAAGAGCTTCTGTGAAATGTATCTAAATCATATATCTCAGAAATACTTTCTGAGAAATAAAACCTAGTTAAATATGTTCAACTTATCAAGGCTACAGAACTTATCTGGGCTACAGATGTTTTGTGTTGAAAAGATGAGTTCATGCCCATGCATGACTACTTCTCATTATTCACTCAAGGTGCCAGAGTAGGGAAACCGTCATTCCAACAAAATGAACCTCTATAAGTGGACAGATATTGAGAACCATTAATGGGAACTGTAATCTGGAGATGTTTCTTTTCCAAGAACTAACCTTTAGGGATAAAATACACAGATACAAAATGGACTGGGATAGATGTAAATTGAGAGCTTTACATATGCATATATTTAACTATAAAATTAGATAAAAACTGATATACTGTTCATTGAACAGGGTTGTTTAATGGAAGCAAGTATCCAATATTATGAATGGTATCAGCCTTAAATAATAGATTTTATGAGCCAGAGTGATAGCACAGCAATAGGGCATGTATGCCTTGCATACTGCCAACCCATGATGAACCCAGGTTCAATCTCTAGCATCTTATATGATCCCCTAAGCCTGACAGAAGCGATTTCTGAGTGCAGAGCCCAGGAGTAACCCCTGAGCGCTGCTGGATGTGACTCCCCCCCCCAAAAAAGAAAGAAACAACAACAACAAAATAGATTTCTGCCATGAGTCTTTAGAAAGAAATCCCTCAAATAGTCCTGGGTGTAAATATAGCAATAAGGCTTTTATTCTACTAAATTTGGATGCTATAAGAGATATCAGACTTTGGTTTATGACACTGCTCATTTTTCTGGTTTTGTCTGTGTTATGTGAGCAGTTTGAACAAGATAGGGAATAGTCTCAGTAATGCTCTTGTGTTCTTATGAATATAATGATTTTTATAAAAAAGGACTTCTATCATAACTTCAGGTAAGAGTGAAGCTTCCAATGGCCAATTTAACATCTGGTAAAGGTTAGTGAAATTTTTTGTTCCTAAAGCATTTTACAGTCAATAAGTTAACTGCAACCACACCTCTTAGCAGGAAAAAAAATTATTCACATTTCGGGAGTAAAGCTCTATCTATTACAACAGGTATAAAGTTTGTCTTACACGCAGCTGACTAGAGATTGATCCTGTCAACATATATGGTTCTTGGAGCACTACAAGCAGTGATTCCTGAGTGCAGAGCAAGGAGTAATTTCTGAGCATAGTCAGATGTGGCTCAAAAGTAAGAACAACAAAATAGTTCAGATCCTTTTGTCATTGAACAATCTGATTGAAGGCAATTCATTTAGCCCTTAGAGATTATTTTACTTCTAAATAAGTTTTACTTTTGAAGCTTTCATTTTTAATACATAGGTCAAATAAAACCACTATAAAAAGACATTTTATTATATAACAATCTACCTCTTTTATTTCACATTGAGGGCTCTTTGCCCATCAATTGGTGTTCTTTGAAGTGGGGATACATTGGTTAGTCTCAGCAAGTTGGTCAAATGGTTCTTTGTTTCTTGGGACATAGAGTTCTATGTAAAGGTGCTAGGAACCTATACAGACAAATTAGGTGTTACTGAGAGCCTGCGAGTTTTCAAAAAAACTATATGTTGTCCAGTATTTGCCAGGGCTGAATGTTTGGCTTGTGTCTTAGTACTATACTATTCCAAGGGCCCTGAATCACATTTTAAAAGCTTTTCTTTTTTTTTCCATGATTTTTTCTTTTTTTTTTAATGAAAGAGAAGAAAATATTTAATCCATTTGAATTTGACCTTGGTGCATGGTGTTAGATGGAGGTCTGAGTTTGTTTATTTGCATGTGGCTGATCAGTTGTCCCAACACCACTTGTTGAAGAGGGCTTTCCTTGCTCCATTTTGCATTTCTTGCCTCTTTATCAAAGATTAATTGATTGCATGTACAGGTAACATTCTCTGAATATTCAAGCCTAGTCCATTAATCTGAGGATCTGTCCTTATTCCAATATCATGCTGTTTTAATGGCTATTGCTTTATAATACAATTTAATGGTGGGGAAAGTGATGCCTCCCATATTCCCTTTCCGAAGGTTGCTCTAGCTATTCATGGATGTTTATTTTTCCAAATGAAATTCAAAAGTGTTTGATTCACTTCTTTGAAGAATGTCATGAGTATCCTTAGAGGGATTACATTAAATCTGTACAATGCTTTGGGGATTATTGCCATTTTAATTATGTTAATCCTCCTAATCCATGAGCAGGATATATTTATCAAAGACACACAGGAACATTCTTGATCATAGCATCTAGGAATTTTCTAATAATTTAGCCCCAGGAACTCCAGACTCTTAATAATCTGCCTTTCATCAATTTTAGAGAACCTCTAACAGGGGTTCTCAAACTTTTTAAACAGGGGCCAGTTCACTGTCCCTCAGACCATTGGAAGGTCTGACTATAGTAAAAATAAAACTTATGAACGAATTCTTATGCACACTGCATATATTATTTTGCAATAAAGAAACAAAACAGATACAAATACAATATGTGGCCCGCAGGCCATAGTTTGAGGACCACAGCAAAAATTGTTGGACCAACAGATGCAGTGTAGATAATGCCCAAACCAAACTAAAAAACTGAGTGAATTTATCCTATACACAATAGAGACTGACAATTTGGACTTTGTGAGACATTAATCTTTTCCCCAAATCACCATGTTGTCCTTGAGTTAGGAAATACTCTCAATAAATACCAGTTATGGAGAGGTGTATTCATGGAGAAGTTTGATTGTGGACTTCTAGGCAGGACTGATAAACTTCTCAGAGGTAATCTGTGAAGTTTCAGCTGCTCTCCTGTTGTCACTAGGTCTAGTGGACACAGACTCAGTCTTCTCGTCTGATTGTGGTATCATTTACATTTGGTAATAATTTGTTTGTCCTGGGGCATGGAGGGGTATATTACACAGAGACTGGCCTGATCTTCCTCTCTGGATATTACTCTGGGATTTTTTATTGTTAACCATATAGTTTCAGATATTTATTTTAATTCCATCCATATATTTCTTTTGATAACAATGATAATAATGATGCATACACTATGTTGTTATATACTCACACACACACTAGATTGAAAAATTCCAGTGATTTCATAACTGTATGCTTTAAAGCACAGCATAAGTGATTTAGGGCCCCATTAGTCCTGTCAAGGCATGTCCAGAATAAAAGTTGTGGTCTCCCCCTTTAACCTACAGAGATATCCGTCTTCTACAGCCCTTTCTCAAATAATTTTCCAAAAGTTGAGGAACAGAGAATGAACCATTATCTGGACCTATTGTTATAAGAAATAATTTCTGTTGTTCTTTGTCCTTTCAGTTGCTTTTCTATTTATTTTTATTGGCCTACAGATGAGCCAGGATTTTCTTATCAGCTACTGGGGTCTTGCCAACTCTATGTGTTTCTTACATAAAAAGCCACACCTTTACAACAAACTGCTCCATCTAGTTTTTAATTATTGGATGCCTCTTTCAAAGAAAACTGAATCCCCAAATCTATCAGTTTAACTTATAGCTCTATGAGACTCCAATTCTGTGATACCAGTTGTGGAATGTTTGCTGAATAGGGACAGGGAACGAAAACAGATTGGGGATTTCAGGGACTGGGAGAGAGAATGGGAAAGAATTAAACACTAACTGGTATACTATGGAGCTAGAAATATTCTATAAATAGATCAGATAAACCATTGCCAATATTCCATATCATACCCAGGGAGCATACCAGTCACAATAAAAACAAATTTATTTAAATTAAAAAAAAATAAGAATAAAATAGTTGTAAATAACATATCATCAGAATACTGAAACAGATTATGGAAGAGATATACCCATCCCACTTTTGGAAGGGTGAGATTTCACAGTACTTCTCCATCTCCTCCTTCTGTAGAGATCGTGACTTCGTCCAATAGCTGGTGTGCTGAGACCTCCTCCACCATGTTTGAGGGGTCTTTCAGCAAGGCTGCACATTCTACAGCTCCATGATCCTGATCCACTTTGGGGGCGGGGGGGGGGGTCATACCAGCAACATCAGGAGTCATTTTGGCTTCTCCATTTTTATTTGGCTCATTCAGAGCAAGAGATGATGTAGGAGGAGCCACTTCTAAATCCAAAGCTGGAAATGAGAGAGAGGAGAAAAGATCACACATGTTTCTGTGCCCAAATGTTTTTTTAAGGTCAGATCCCAGGCTGACATCTGCAGGGAGAGTGAGAACATGGACCACCACCATGTCCTCCCCACTATACTTTACTATGTCTGAATGCTAATCTTGATCCAGTAGACCCCCAGTTCCTGGAACAATCTGGTATGGCCTCCCCTTTTCTTCCTGTCCATATGTTCAGACATATCATGCGACTCTCTCACCTTTATTATAGTGATCCTCTAAATCTTGTGCTTTGTGGGTAATCAATGAGTTGAACAATGGATAGATTTTTATTACTTCAGAGTATTCATCTTTTATTTGATCATCACATCTATCGCACAGCTCTTCAACCCAAACTTTGTATATCTGGGAAGCATTCTTTGAATACTCTAGTAGTCTATTCCACTGATATGAGGGTCTGTCTTTATTACAATACCATGTTGTTTTAATGACTATTGCTATGTAATACAATTTAAAGTTGGGAAAGGTGATGCCTCCCATATTCCTTTTCCCAAGGGTTGCTCTAGTTATTCTTGGGTGTTTATTGTTCCAGAAGAATTTCAGGAGTGTTTGATCCATGTCTTTGAAGAATGTTATGGCTATCCTTAGATCGACTGCATTAAATCTGTATAATGCCTTGGGGAGTGTTACCATTTTAATGATATTCATCCTCCCAATTCATGAGCAGGGTATATGCCTTCATTTCCGAGTGTCCTCTTTTATTTCTTAAAGCAGAGTTTTGTAGTTTTCTTTGTACACGTTTTTCACATCTTTAATTAAGTTGACTCCAAGATATTTGAGTTTGTGTAACACTAATGTAAATGGGATTGTTTTTTTATATCCATTTCTTCGCTATCATTATTGGTGTATAAGAAGGCCATTATTGATTTTTGTGTATTAATTTTGTATCCTGCCACCTTGTTATATGAGTCTAATGTTTCTAGAAGTTTTTTGGTGGAGTCTTTAGGTTTTTTTAAATATAGTATCATGTCATCTGCAAACAGTGAGTGTTTGACTTCTTCCTTTCCTATCTGGATGCCCTTGATATCTTTTTCTTGCCTAATATCTATGATAGGAACTTCCAGCACTATGTTAAATAGTAGTGTGAGAGACGACAGCCTTGTCTTGAACCATATTTTAGAGGAAAGTCTTTTAGTTTATTTCCATTAATAGTATTTGCCATTGGCTTGTGGTAGATTGCCTCTACTATATTGAGTAAAGTTCCTCCTATTCCCATCTTGATGTGAGTTTTTATCAAGAATTGGTATTGTACCTTATCAAATGCTTTCTCTGCATCTATTGATATGATCACATGTTTTTATTTTTCTTTTTGTTGATATGGTGTATTATGTTGATAGATTTATGGATGTTAAATCATCCTTGCATTCCTGGAATAAAACCTACTTGGTCATGGTACAGGACCTTCTTGATGAGACATTGGATCTTGTTTGACAGAATTTTGTTGAGGATCTTTGCATCTGTGTTCATCAGGGAGATTATTCTGCAGTTTTCCTTTTCTGCAGCATCTCTGTCTGTTTTTGGTATCAGGGTGGTGTTATCTTCGTTAAAACTTTTTGGAAGTGTTTCTAATTTCTCAATTTCATGAAAGAGCCTAAAAAAGATTGGTAGACGTTTCTCTTGAAAGGTTTGAAAGAATTCGTTAGTGAATCCATCGGGGCATGGGCTTTTGTTTTGGGGAAGATTCTTGATGACTATTTTAATATCCTCAGTAGTGATGTGTCTATTTAGATATGCAAGATCATCCTGGTTTAGCCGCAGAAAATTATGAGTCCAAGAATTTGTCCATTTCCTCCAGATTTTCATGTTTCATAGCATAGAGTTTTTCAAAGTAGTCTCTGATTACCCTTTGAATCTCTGCAGTATCTGTAGTGACCTCCCCATTTTCATTCCTAATCCAGTGTATTAGATTTCTCTCTCTCCATTTCTTTGTGAGTTTTGCTAGTGGTTTATCAATCTTGTTTATTTTTTTCAAAAAACCAACTTTTGCTTATGTTGATCTTTCGAATTGTTTTTTGGATTTCCATTTCATTGATTTCTGCTCTAAGCTTTGTTATTTCCTTCTACCTACCTATTTTTTGGTTCCTTTTGTTGGTCATTTTCTAGTTTTTAAAGCAGTGTCATTAAACTATTTATATAGACCCCTTCTTCCTTTCTGATGTGAGCTTGCAAGGCTATAAATTTTCCTCTTAGTACTGCTTTTGTTGTGTCCCATAAATGCTGACAATTTGTGTCTTCATTGTCATTTGTTTCCAGGAAAGTTTTGACTTCCTTTTTGATTTCATTTCTGACCCACTGGTTGTTCAGTAGTGAAATGTCCACCATTAATCATCAGGGAGATGCAAATCAAAACAACAATGAGGTACCATCTCACACTACAGAGACTGGCACACATCACAAAGAACGAGAACAATTAATGCTGGTGATGATGTGGAGAGAAAGGAACTCTCATTCACTGCTGGTGGGAATGTCATCTAGTCCAGCTCTTATGGAAAAGAATATGGAGATTCCTCAAAAAACTGAAAATTGAGCTCCCATTTGATCCAGCTATACCACTCCTAGAAATATACCTTAGGAAAACAAAACTTCAATACAAAAATTTCTTCCTCACCTATATTCATCTCAGCACTTTTCACAATAGCCAGACTCTGGAAACAACCAAGATGCCCTTCAACAGGTCGCTAAAGAAACTGTGGTACATATACACAGTGGAATATTATGTGGCTGTCAGGAGAGATGAAGTCATGAAATTTTCCTATACATGGATGTACATGGAATCTATTATGCTGAGTGAAATTAGTCAGAGGGAGAGAAAGACACATAGAAGAGTCTCACTCATCTATGGGTTTTAAGAAAAATTAAAGATATTGAAATAATTTCCAGAGTTGAGGGCCAGAAGAACCAGCTCAAGATATGAAGTCACCACAAAGAGTCGTGAGTGCAATTAGAGAAATAACTAAGTTGAGAACTATCATAACAATGTCAGTGAGTGAGGGATGTAGAGGACCTGTCTCAAATGCAAGGGTTGTGGGGGAGGGAATAGATGGGGGCATTGGTGATGGGAAGGTTGCACTGGAGAAGGGGGGTGTTCTTGTTATGATTGAAACCCAACTACAATTCTTTTTGTAACCACGGTGTTTAAATAAAGAAATTATTTAATTAAAAAAAAAAGAACTAGAATAGGGGTTGGAGAAATAGCACTGCTGTAGGCCCTTTGCCTGCACACAGCCAATCCAGAACAAATTCCAAAAAACAACAAAACTAAAGTAGTCTTTTGAGTACTAAGATTTGAATATATGAGGGGATTTCAATTGCCCTGTTGCCTTTTGGGAAAACAGTTTGACAGAATGTATGTTGTACAATCAGTTATCTTTTTAAAAGGTTGGCTAACAGTAGTTTATGTGAAAGATGTAGGAAGCTTAAGAGATAACAGATATCAAGTAGATAGCCCTACTTGATGATGGACAAGAAATAACAGGCAAAACAGTTGGTATATGTTTATTTGTGGCAGAGTGAAATATGACAGAATGCCACACCATGCACAAACATCTCCATTTAATTGGAACACAGGAGGCATACAAGTTGTATTCCCGGATTTCCCTGGAGTGGAGAATTGGAAAAGAAAAAAAAAAAATAAAACACGAGGTTCCTCAAAATGCCCTCTGTGGAAGCTTCTTCCCCTGCATGGATAGTTGAGGAATTCCCAAAGAGATAAATCCATGCTAGAGTATTACATTTTGTATCATATATGGCTATCTCTCCCTTGTAAAATCACAGGCCAAAATATAGCCTTAGTCAAATTCTTTCAGAAATCCCAGCACCAAAGATTACTAAGAGAAACCCTTTTCTAGATAATATTTAGCACTAAAATCAAAGACAATATCTTTTTTTTTTTTTTTTTTTTTTTTTGCAAATATGTCCATACAGCCTCAGTTTCTGGTAATCAAGGGTGTAGCCAGAATGGGCTATTGACTCTTTCCATAAAATGAGACCTACACCTTAAGGTATTTAGCTCTTTCTTTCACTTGACCTCTAAAATAATAGAATTTAGGGCCCAGAGAGATAGCACAGCGGCGTTTGCCTTGCAAGCAGCCGATCCAGGACCAAAGGTGGTTGGTTTGAATCCTGGTGTCCCATATGGTCCCCTGTGCCTGCCAGGAGCTATTTCTGAGCAGACAGCCAGGAGTAACCCCTGAGCACCGCCAGGTGTGACCCAAAAACCAAAAACAAAACAAAACAAAACAAAACAAAACAAAATAGAATTCATTCCAGTGAAGATCCTGTTCCTAGATTTTTTTTCTACTTTTTAATCCCTTATTTTGCTTCTGAAGTTAGTTGCTAGAGCTGCCTTGAGTTATGACCTTCTCCTTTGTAATTCAGAATTCTTACAGCTCACACCCATGATGTATTGTTTACTGTTAAACTCTGCTTTGTAATTGTAAACATTCTTCTCAATACCTATGACTGGCTTTACCCCTTACAAAAACTCCCTGCTTAAAGATTAAACTTGTCGGGGCCGGGCGGTGGCGCAAGAGGTAAGGTGCCTGCCTTACCTGCGCTAGCCTTGGACAGGACCGCGGTTCGATCCCCCGGCGTCCCATATGGTCCCTCAAGCCAGGAGCGACTTCTGAGCACATAGCCAGGAGTAACCCCTGAGCGTCACAGGGTGTGGCCCAAAAACCAAAAAAAAAAAAAAAAAAAAAAAAAAAAAAAGATTAAACTTGTCGCACTCCTGCCAGAAGATGTGTTGACCCAACATATTTGTGTGTGATTTCATTATTTTATATTTCATATTCCTCCTGACCACTCGTGAAGAATATTTTCCCCTCTAGAGTTGCTGAGATGCAAGATGCCTGCAGCAGCAGAATGCACAATAATAATGTAGAAGATTAGGTAAAACAGCTGAACAAAGAATATTACCTGTAAAAAAAAAAGTGAGTATAAAATGTTTGGGGCCTTAAATAATTGGATATTTGCATAAATACATGTTCAATTACCTGATGAATGCACTAACGAAGTTTAACATTGATCTACTTGGAAAAATAAATGATACTATTTAGTCATACAGAATAAAAAATGAGCAGTTGTTTAACTTAAATATGCCAAAATTCCTTGCAGAATTTACACTAAAATATAATAGTAGAGTAGCAAAGGTAAGCTTGACAAAGGTAAGTTTGTTTTGATCTTTGTAAAACATTTGCTTTGGGAGACTGGAGGGCTGAAAGACAAGAAGCGCACATTTTGATCATTTATTTGAAGATAGCAGAAATAAGCTTTTTCATAATATGCCAAGAACATGATAATTGTTAAGCCTTAGGTTTGGTTGGTCCTGTCTCCCCCCAAAATTAAAAATATATGGAGTTAAAAAATGGAATCTCATGGGGCTGGTGTGGTGGTGCATCGGTAAGGCGTTTGCCTTGCACTTGTCTGACCTAGGATGGGCCTCGGTTCAATCCCCCAGCTCCCATATGTTCCCCCAAGCCAGGAGTGATTTCTGAGCAAATAGCCTGGAGTAACCTCTGAGTGTCACTGGTTGTGCCCCCCCCCCAAAGAAGGCATCTCAGTGGTCTGATAAATAGATTAGATCCAATTTTCTGGGGGTTATTTTTCCTCTAATTTTGCTCTTTAATTTTTTGTTGTTGTTTTACTTTTTGGGCCACACCCAGTAACACTCACAGGTTACTCCTGGCTATGTATATGTATATATATTTTATATATATGTAAAATTTTTATTTAAGCATCATGATTACAGGCATGATTGTAGTTGGGTTTTAGTCATAAACAGAACACCCTCCCTCACCAGTGCAACATTCCCACCACCAATGCCTCCATCCTTCCCCATTCCTACCTGTGTTCAAGACAGGATTCTACTTCTCTCACTTATTAACATTGTCATGCTAGTTGATAGTGTAGTTATTTCCCTATCTACACTCAGCACTCTTTGTGGTGAGCTTCATATTGTGAGCTGGTCCTTCGGGCCCTCATCTCAATTGTCTCTGAGCATTATTACAAATAATGGCTTTTAATTTTTCTTAAAACCCATAGGTGAGTGAAACTATTCTGTATCTACCTCTCTCCCTTGACTTATTTCACTCAGCATAATATATTCCATGTACATCCCTGTATAGGAAATTTTATGACTTCATCTCTCCTGATGGCTATATAACATTCCATTGTGTATATGTACCACAATTTCTTTAGCCATTCATCTGTTGAAGGGCATGTTGATTGTTTCCAGCGTTTGGCGATTGTAAATAGTGCTGCATTGAATATAGGTGTGAGGAAGGGATGTTTGAATTGTATTTTTTGTGTTCTTAGGATATGTCCCTAGGAGTGGTATAGATGGATCACATGGGAGCTCAATTTCCAGTTTTTATGAGGAAACTCCATATTGTTTTTCATAAAGGCTGGACTAGACAGCATTCTCACCAGCAGTGAATAAGAGTTCATTTGTCTTCACATCCCCGCCAGTACTGATTGTTCTTGTTCTGAGTTATGTGTGCCAGTCTCTGTGGCATCAGGTGGTACCTCACTGTTGTTTTGATTGGCATCTCCTTGATGATTAGGGATATGGAACATTTTGGCTATTTGTATTTCTTCTTTGAGGAAGTATCTGTTCATTTATTCTCTCCATTTTTTGATGAGGTTAGATGCTTTCTTCTTGTTACATTTTGTCAGTAACTTGTACATTTTCAATAGTAGCCCCTTGTCTGATGAGTATTGGGTGAATAGTTTCTCCCATACTGTGGGTGGATTTTCTATCCTATGGATTATTTCTTTGAGGTGCAGAAGCTTCTCAGCTTAATATAGTCTCATCTGGTTAACTCTGCTTCTACTTGTTTGGAGAGTGCTATTTCTTTCTTAAAAATGCCTTTAGTCTCAATGTTATGGAGTGTTTTACCTACGTACTGTTCTATATACCTTATGGTTATGGGACTGGTGTCAAGGTCTTTAATTTATTTGTTCATGTTGTTAAATGGAGTTCTGTCACCTCAGTTTTTTTTTAAAGGAGTTCTGTGCTTGAAATATTAACCTCCTTTGACTTTGAGTGTGTGTTTGCTCTAACTATTCAAATATGGTTTTTTTCCAGGCAAAAATTGAATTCATTTTTCTGATTCACAATACCACTCTGTACATCTTAATTGTTACATTTAGTCCATTGATGTTGAAAGAGATAATTGTCATGGAATTTTCTGCCTTTTTCTGTGTAGAAGGTGTTGTTTTGTTTTTGTTTTTGTTTTTGTTTTGTGGGGTCGGTCTGTCTAGCCTTAAAGTAGATTCTTCAGTTTTTAATGATGACATTGATGATCTTTTAATGATGGTTTTGAGTCTTTTATGTTCTTGTACTGTTGTTTGTCTGTGAAGATATGTATCCTTCGTTTAAACCTATATTAAATTCTGTCTGGGTGAAGTATTCATGGTGAGGCATTTATTTCATTGAGATGGTTTTTGAAATACCATATATACTCTAGTATAAGCCGAGTTTTTGTGCTGGAAACCCCAAACTCAGCTTATACTCATGTCATACAGGTTTTTTGATTTGGTGCACTCACACTGAATCAAATGCACAGTCTCCAGTCGTCTTCTGCAATCTGCTGTAAGGTTGGTGCTTCAGCTCAGTCCACAATCACGGCTGAGCTGAAGAGGTAGGCAGCTGAACTGAACTGGAAGCCACTGAACTATTTAACCCACAATATTCAATGGCTCATTTAAGTGAAAAACCCATTTGAGGTAGTAAAGTTGTGTAAATAAATGTTTATAAACCCTGGATTCTTATTATAAGGGGTTTTGGACTGCTCTTTATTTAAAGTTTTAAAGTTATTGTTGCTAGTTTAGTTTTACTTTAGCAATAAATATTGAAAAACATTTAAATAATTGTAAATTATTTTGTTTTTGTACTTGTTTTGGGTATATATTTTAGTTTTGAAATTTACCAGTGGCTGCTGTATTTTCTACTTCAATTTATACTCTAGTCACTAAATTTTCCCAGTTCTTAGCGTAAAATTAAGGGGTTCAGCTTATTATACTCGAGTATATGTGGTATATCCCACTGCTGCCTTTGGGCCTGGAGATGACTTGTGATAAATCTTGTGTGAATCTTAATCTTTCGGATGCAAAATTTTTTTCTTTTTCTTTTTTTTTTTTTTTTTTTAGATTTTGCTTCTTTCAGTATTCTGTATCTGCCATTTTTACCATTGTTACTAGACGTGCCTTGGAGTGCTATTCTTTGGGCCCCTTTTAGCTGGTACTCTTCAGATGTCCAGGACTTTGGTGCATTCATTCTTCAGCTCTGGGAACTTCTCAGTAATGATTTCTTCTTCATAGATATTTTCTTCCTATCTCTCTAGGACCCCTATGATTTTTCTGTTGTTTTCGTTGAATTTATCCCTAAAGTGTATTATTATCTGTTTGCTTAATTTGAGAAATTTTTTAATCATCTGTTCATTTGTTTTAAGGCTCTTTTCTGGCTTCTTCTGTTGTATGGGTTTGTTCTGTAGCTCCTCCTCCAGCTCACTAATTCTGTCCTCAGTAGTGGTTACCTGCTAGTAATGCTTTCCAGTGAGTTTTTCACTTTGATTACCTAGTTTTTCATTTTTTATTTCTGTCATATTTGTCTATAGTTTTCTTATTTGTATACTCATATCCTCTTAAATTGTATTTCCATAGTTCTATGGTTTCTTTGAGTTCTTTGAACACCTTCCACATTTCCTCTTTAAAGAAAGGCTATCCTGGGCCCGGAGAGATAGCACAGCGGCGTTTGCCTTGCAAGCAGCCGATCCAGGACCAAAGGTGGTTGGTTCGAATCCCGGTGTCCCATATGGTCCCCCGTGCCTGCCAGGAGCTATTTCTGAGCAGACAGCCAGGAATAACTCCTGAGCACCGCTGGGTGTGGCCCAAAAACCAAAAAAAAAGAAAGGCTATCCAGGTGACTGTTGTTAGTTGGGTCCTCAGAACTACCATCTTCATTCACTAGGTGTGAGATTCTTCGACACCTTTGTGACCTTTGCAGTGTTGTGGGGTTTTTAATGTTTTATAGTGGGGATCCGCAGAAAGAATTGTGAAGCCACACAGCAAGACAGAGAGCAGTCATGCTCATCACTAGAGGACTAGCCTGAGTTCTAAATAGCCCTTTTGATTTCAAATTTGCCCACCATCACTGTAGCTACTCATCTCTGTTCTAGTCAAACCCACACTTTTGTCTAGTTGAAAACGCAGGTTGTACCCAAGGTCCTACTGAGTTTCCAGGGAAGCTGGACTGGGCTGGGCAAAAGGATGCCCACAAGTACAGTGGTTCTTGAGTCTCACTACTACTCACCGTTTGGATGTCTATAGCCATCTCACAGCCATGCTGCCTCCGCCAGATACAGTGCCCTGCATAGCTTAGCTGTGTTCCCTCAATGTCTCAGTTACACTCTAATTTCTGTGACCTGTAAGCTTGGCTGTGGGGCTGGTCTCACACTGTTCTCCAAAGCTCCAGCTGCGCTTTCCCCACAATACACCTGCACTTTCTAAAGTCCACATCTTGCGAGCTTGGCCTGTCAATGAACCTGCGTGGCTCTTCAGAAATTCTATCTATCCAGGACAGGTTGGGACATTAGGACGCCACTCACTCTGACACCACCGCCACTTTGTCCAGCAATCTCCCTAGGAGCTTGATTTTTGATCTGGTGATGGCCCATGTTTCCTCTCTAGGAGTCAGGCTCCCAGTCGTCCAGCTTGTGGATTTCAGGAGTTTCACTCTCGGGAGCTTGATGGGACAAGTTGTCTCCACATCACCAGGTTCTCCTGTGTTGCTGCTGTGGCAACTACTACAGCTAACACCATCTTTCTGCCCCCCCCCCGAATGTCTTCAGGGCACTGGGACATTCCTGGTCCCTGACTTCTCCTAAACAAGGCATACTCAGAAATGTGTGCTCTCTGGTGCCGGAGCACAGTGAGTAGGGCTTTTACCTTGCACACGACCAACCAGGGTTTGATCCCCAGCGTCCCATTTGGTCTCCTAAGCCTGCCAGGAGTAACTTCTGAGTGCAGAGCCAGGAGTAACCCCTGATCACCACCTAGGGTGACCCAAAAATAAAAAAAAGAGAGAGAGAGAAATGTGTGCTCTCTACCCCACACAATCCTCTCCCCTAGTCACTCACTCACTGGACCTGGATGACTGTACTCACCATACCTATGCTCTGCACATTTGCAAGGTTACTGGCCTGTAAAAACAATAGTATGTCTCACCTACCCTCCAGTCTAAACTTTTATTTTCTATTTTGTTAGGGGAATGCAAACCTAACTGTGCTCTGGCTTACTATAATTAATCTAATAAATAATTATATATAATTAATCTAATAAATAATAATCTAATATATGTCTCTTAGTGTAGATAATTGATACATAAATATTCACAGTGAATCTGGATGCTTTTCACCCCTTCAATTCTATTAAAATTTTAGGTGCCACGGGGCCGGAGAGATAGCATGGAGGTAAGGTGTTTTCCTTGCAATCAGAAGGTCGGTGGTTCGAATCTCGGCTTCCCTGTGGTCCCCTGAGCCTGCCAGGAGCAATTTCTGAGCTTAGAGCCAGGAGTAACCCCCGAGTGCTGCCGGGTGTGACCCCAAAAACCAAAAAAAAAATTTTAGGAGCCAGAGATATTCAGCAGTTAAGTGTGTTTGTCTTGTATGTGGCCCACTGAGGCTGTATTATTTGACTCCATAAGGTTCTCCAGATGTGGTACAAACAAGAAACAAAAATATTTCAGAAATCATTATAGAAATATATTCAGGTGCAAGGGCTATCTGAATTAAGGGTAATGTTTTCTCAATAAATATGTGAAATATTTAGATTTTTACATATTTATGCTTAATTATAAGCATAATCCTAAATAATTGAGAATTATTTATGCTTTACTCTTTCTACATGTTATTTATTTTATTGCGCAATTTTTAAAAGCTATTGAAAGACATTAAAAAACTAAAAATAAATATGAATTGACCAATGAAAATTCTATCTAATTAATGCCCTTAGTGTTATATCCCTATTCTTTCACAAATAAATATCAAAAAAACACAAAAACTGTGGGAATTTTTATTATTATTTTTTTTTAAAGGTAGAAAAGTTTATTGGAAAGTAGAGGAGAAAAAAAAGGAACTTCCTATTAGAACTTACCATAGAACTAAGTTAAACTTTGGGAATTATTCCATTTGTCTTTAGACTTTCTACATGTATAAATATAATATAAATATATTTTACCTGAACTATTTATTTTAACATTATGCACACTTAGTGTCCTAATTAAGTCTTCTTTTTTTTAAAGTTGAACAAAACTTTATTCTGTCAGCCATGAGCTCATACTGACCAATCAGGACTGAGATTGACATAGGGAAGTTTTAGCTTCTGATGATCTTTAAAATAATTGGCTGTTGTTTGGGTACTTTTCTACTTGTGTCCTTTCTGATAGGCTACGTGATATAACCAGGTAGAAATAAGCTTGAGAAAGCCTAGCATGTTACTTATAACATGTGGCTTTTACAAACTGGGGTCCCTCCTATTCAGAACCCTGGACCCCACATGTCCTCCTCTTTTTATGAACCTGAGTCAAATCCGTGACTCTCCCTAAAGTTCTTCATCCCTGTTTCTGCTTATGAAAACATACTGAGACAATATCACAAGTCTCTTAACTGCACCTATGCATGCCTGAATAAAGTGGGTGAGGAAATTAATTATGCAAGGACCTATTGAGAACATCACAAAAATAAATAAACAGTGGCTTGGCCAGGGCAGTTATCCAGGGTGATTGAGTGAAACAATGTTCATACCTGAAGCAGAATATTTCCACTTCTGCGGAACACCTATTGCAGCATCCCTTGGATGACTTCTGATCTGTTCCCTTTGAGCAAACACAATCTACCTTGTTTTTAAGAACCTTAGGTCCAAATTCCTTCTGTTTTGTAGATCTGTTAAGGAGTCCAAAAAGTGTTGTAGACATATGCAGGCAATTTCTGGAGAAGTCTTATACTAGACTATCTTCTACTCCGTGCTTGATGGTGGGGCTTACACTGGCGCCTTAAGGCAGTGTTGCTTTAAAGGATGCTTCCCTACTAGGAAGTTAGTTTGGGCACATTCACTTAAAGGCCCTACTGATATTTGGGCCAGATTTCTCTGGATAACAGTACTCCCAAAACTCTGCCTGAGACCTTTAATTAGCCTTAGCCTCAAGGTTTAGTTCCCTCTGTAATTTGAATATGTGCTGTCAAGTAGCCTCTCAGACACATTTGTAGGAGTGATCCCTTAGCTCAGAGATAAGAGTAAGCACTGAGCAATACCAAATGTGGTGCAAACAACAAACAAAAATATTTCAGAAACCATTCTATTAATCATATATTCAGGTGCAAGGGCTGCCTGAGTTATCAGTAGGAAGTTACCCTAGAATATAGTCAATCATTTTAAAAATCATCAGAACCTTACTATATAATTCTTTCTATATAATCCTTTCTATATAATCTCATTCATGACCTTGGTCATGATCCTCTTCTCTGGGAAACAGCCTTGATAGGTTAGTATGTGTCTTGCGGCTGATGTAATAAAGTTTAGTTCAACTTAAAAATATATAAAGAATTAATTAGAACACTGTGCATAGTGTTAAAATAAATATTAGGTAAATATTTATATTTATATTATATTATTTATGTTTATATAAACACCCTGAAGAAAAAGTCCACTTCTCCCCCACATTTTAAGAACTCTATTCTGAACAAGCATAAAATGAGAATACTTTCAGGGCAACTTCCTGATCTTAAGAACTAAACCCGTGGGTTGGTACCCACTTCTTTTTTAATAGTTATGCCTCAGTAGCAGAAGATACATTACAAACAAATCACATTAGTTGAAGTTTAGGGAAGGGATCCCCAGGGTGAAAGTTTGACCCACAAACCCCCATCCACAGTTTGGGTAAGAGGGTGTTCATTCTTACTGGTCATTCATAGTCACTGCTATCAGCAAGAGCACCAGGACTATCTGCATTATGTTCTGCTCCTGAGAGTTAAGTCATCTGGATCTGCAGGTGGTCCTTCTCATTCAGGCTGTCACTCTACATTGGAGTGATAGGAGGCTCCTGTGTCTTCATTCCTGCAACATAAACAGCTGTTGGAGTGGAGAACAACTTAGAGCCTAAAATCCAGTCTGCTAGAGAAACAACTGAGGGTTGTTGCCTTTCCTGTACGGGGTCAGACAGAAATGCCTCCCATACATGGTGCTAATTCGTTTTCCCTTACCGTTACCAGGGGAGCCACAACTTTTTCTCCTTCTTTCTTTCCACCACCCATCCTCTTTAAATGTTAGTGCCAGGTTAATTCTTTCTACTTGCCCCAAACTCTAGGGTGATAGCATAATGTATTTTCTAACTGATGTCAATGGCCTTAAGCTAGTTGAGTTTTCATGGCCATTCTTAACCTTATTACCCTGGTAGCCTTCATGGTGACCTTCATGTTTCACATTTTTCCTAGATTTTCCCTAGGTTAGCAAAGGACTGTAGGCTCTTTCTTTAAGAAGACATAAAATTTCATGCTACCTTAGCCCTTAATGGGGCAATTGGCTAGTTTCATACTGCAGTTTTAACATCTGAAAAAAGATCAAATCAATTAGACAAGGGAATATTACTTAACCAATCAGGTCCTGGAGCAGTAAATAGTCCTTGAAAACAGCAGTAGAGGATGCCTCCTCTAAGATGATGACACAGAAGTAAAGCAACAGAAACCAAAACATCATAGCATTATACCTGTTTACTGAGTATTTTTGGCATCTGTGTGAGATCACACTGCCAGTCTTCCTTCCATGCTCTCTAGTGTTACAGATGTTGCCTCAAGGATGTCCTGATATACCTTTGCGGGACCTAGTCAACTTTGTTGAAGACAGAGTCACTGTTTTTCACTACTGGATGATATCACCAAGAAAGAAAACTGCAGACCAATTTCACTAATAAACATGAATGCAAGTTCTTGAGAAAATCTTAGCAAACCAAATCCAACAACATGCAAGGATGTTTCAACATAAGCAAATCAATCAACATCATGCACCACATCAACAAAAAGACAGAAACCACATGATCATATTAATTGAAGCAGAGAAGGCATTTGACAAAATCCAATACCTATTCATAATGAAAACACTAACAAAATGTGGTTGAAAGGAACCTTCCTCCAGATATTTATAACTATTTATAAAAAGCCCACAGCCAACATAATCCTTAATGTGAAAAACTGAGAGCATTTCCACTAACGTTAGGAACTTAGGCAAGGCTGTCCACGGTCTCCACTCTTGTTAAACATAGCTTTGAAGTCCTAGCAATAGCAATCAGACAGAGAAGGGAATCATAGGAATCCAAATAGGGAAAGAGGAAGTCAAGCTATCTCTGTCTGCAGATGATATGATGATATACATCAATACCCTAAAGAGCCCACAGACCTAGAAACAATAAACCAATACAGCAAAGTGGTCTGCTACAAAGTCAATACACAAAAGAGAGTAGCTTTCCTTATACAAATAACAAAGCAGAGGAGAAATTGATAAAGAAGTCCATCCCATTTAAATTAGTATCTAAAATATCATGTACCTAGGAATCAATTTAATAAGAAAAGTGAAAGGCCTATACCACAAAGACTTCAAAATGCTTCAGAAAGAAATTGAAAGGAGGGGGCCGGGCAGTGGCTCTAAAGGTAAGGTGCCTGCCTTGCCTGCGCTAGCCTTGGACGGACCGCGGTTCGATCCCCCGGTGTCCCATATGGTCCCCCAAGCCAGGAGCAACTTCTGAGCGCATAGCCAGGAGTAACTCCTGAGCGTTACTGGGTGTGGCCCAAAAACCAAAAAAGAAATTGAAAGTAGCTAAGGAATTGGAAGAACATCCCATGCTAATGGGTAGAAAGAATGAACATCATTAAAATGACCATCGTACCTAAAATATTATGTAAATTCAATGCTTTCCTATCCAAATTAAGACATCATTCTTTAAGAAATTAAAACAATCAATTATAAAGTTTGTGTAGAACCACAAAAGACCTAGATTAGATAAATCCATATTGAAAAACAAGAAACTGGGTGGCATTTCTTTACCTAATCTGAAGCTCTACTATAAAGCCATAGTGTTCAAAACAGCATGTTACTGAAACAAAGACAGAATTTCGGATCAATGTGTCAGAATAGAATATTGACCCAAATATATGGTCAACTAATATTTGACAAAGAAGCCATAAATTTAAAATGGAACAAAGAAGGTCTCTATGACAAATGGTGTTGAAACAACTGGATAACCACCTGTAAGAAATTAAAGGTTGATTCATAACTCACACCTTACAAAAAATTCAACTAAAAATGGATTAAAGGCCTTTAAATTAAAGACCCAAAGATATAAAGTTCATTGAAGAAAAAATAATCAGAACACTTCAAAACTTATACCTCAATAAGTCTTTGATAATAAAATGCCAATGGCAAGAGCTATAGCATCAAACCACCCCAAATGGGACTACATCAAACTAAACAATTTCTGGATGGCAAAAGAAACATTGGTTAAAACTAGAAGACAGAAAATAATATGGGAAAAAGTTTTGAACTCAACACATAAGGCAAAGTTAAATCTAGGCTATAACAAAGCACTCAGAAAGGTTAGGTACACAAAATCTAAAAATAATAAAACTATCAAAAATGGGATTAAGAAATGAATACACACTTCTTTGATGAAGACCAACAGATGGGAAATAGGCACATAAAGACATGTTCATCATTACTCATCTTAAGGAAATCCAAATCAAGACAATGAGGTACCAGTGAGTATGGCACATATTAAAAAATAATGGGAACAACCTCTGTTGATGGGGATGCAGTAAGAAAGAAACTCTCATCCACTGCTGGCGAAAATGCTGCCTGATCGAACTCTTATGGAAAAAAGTATAGAGGGTTCTCAGTAAACTCAATACTTAACTACCATGTGATCTAGCAATTTTTCTCTTAGGTATATAATCCCAGGACCATGACCAAAAGATATTTATCCAAAAGTATTTATGCACACCACTATTTATTGCAGCACTCAATACAATAGCCAAGACCTGGAATAAATCTAGATGCCCAACAACAGATGATAGGATCATGAAGATGTGATACCTATGCACAATGGAAGCCTATATAGCAATAAGAAATGATACAATCCTGCAACTCACAGAAACCTGGATAGAGCTGGAAAATATTGTGTTAAATAAAGTAATCCAGAAGAAGGACAAATGCAGAATGGTATCACTTATATGTAGTATTTAGAATAACTCCATGAAGAAACACAATGGTAAATGGTAGATACTTCGAACACCTTAGGTGCCAGGATATAGAGAGAATATGAGATCAAATCAAACAGAGGAGAAGCACAAAGCCTTATTTTCTTATATATTACAAAGAAACTTACAACAGCAAAATCAGTTATTTAGATCAAACAGGTGTTCAAACTCTCACTACAAGGGCATATTATAATGTACTAATATTTTTATTCACAGAATTAGGTGAAGTATATTATTGAATGCCAGGGACTCCTGCTACAGTGCTTATAATCAATATATTTTAGTGCCTTAATTTTAGTAAATATGAAATATCTTTTTTCTTTTTTTTATTTAAACATCTTGATTACATATATGATTGTGATTAGATTTCAGTCATGTAAAGAACACCCCCTTCACCAGTGCAACATTCCCACCACCAATGTCCCAAATCTCCCTCCATCCCACCCCACCCCCACCTGTACTCCAGACAGGCTTTCCAGTTCCCTCATTCATTCACATGATTATGGTAATTCTCTGTGTAGTTATTTCTATAACTGCACTCACCACTCTTTCTGGTGAGCTTCATGAAGTGAGCTGGAAGTTCCAGCCCTCCCCTCATTGTCTCTGAGGATTATTGCAAAATGACTGTTATTTTTCTTAAAACCCATAGATGAGTGAGACTATTCTGCGTCTCTCTCTCTCTCCCTCTGACTTATTTTATTCAGCATGATAGATTCCATGTACATCCATGTATAGGAAAATTTCATGACTTCATCTCTCCTGATGTCTGCATAATATTCCATTGTGTATATGTACCACGGTTTCATTAGCTAGTCGTCTGTTGAAGGGCATCTTGGTTGTTTCCAGAGCCTGGCTATTGTGAATAGTGCTGCAATAAATATAGGTGTGAGGACGGGGTCTTTGTATTGTATTCTTGTGTTCTTAGGGTATATCCCTAGGAGTAAAATAGCTGGGTCGAATGGGAGCTCAATTTCCAGATTTTGGAGGAATCTCCATATCGCTTTCCATAGAGGTTGGACTAGACGGTATTCCCACCAGCAGTGGATAAGAGTTCCTTTCTCTCCACATCCCTGCCAGCACTGATTGTTCTCATTCTTTGTGATGTGTGCCAATCTCTGTGGTGTGAGATGGTATCTCATCATTGTTTTAAATTGCATCTCCCTGATGATTAGTGATGAGGAGCATTTTTTCATGTGCTTTTTGGCCATTTGTATTTCTTTCTTTTTTTTATCAAAGTGTCTGTTCATTTCTTATCCCCATATTTTTTTTGATGGGATTATATTTTTTTTCTTATAAAGTTCTGTCAGTGCCCTGTATATTTTGGATATTAGCCCCTTATCTGATGGGTGCTGGGTGAATAGATTCTCCCACTCAGTGGGTGGCTCTTGAATCCTGGGCACTATTTCTTTTGAGGTGCATAAGCTTCTCAGCTTAATGTATTCCCATATTTTTATCGCTGCTTCCATTTGCTTGGAAAGTGCAGTTTCCTCCTTGAAGATGCCTTTAGTCTCAAAGTCGTGGAGTATTTTACCAACGTGTTGTTCTATTTACCTTATGGTATCAGGTCTGATATTGAGATCTTTAATCTATTTGGATTTTACCTTCGTACATGATGTTAACAGGGGGTCTATGTTCGCTTTTTTGCAAGTGGCTAACCAGTTCTGCCAGCACCACTTGTTGAAGAGGCTTTCCCTGCTCCACTTAGGTGTTCTTGCTCCTTTGTCAAAAATTAGGTAATTGTATGTCTGGGGAACATTGTCTGACAACTCAAGCCTATTCCACTGATCTGAGGGTCTGTCTTTATTCCAATACCATGCTGATTTGATAACTATTGCTTTGTAGTACAGTTTAAAGTTGAAGAAAGTAATGCCTCCCATTTCCCTTTTCCCTAGAAGTTCTTTAGCTATTCGATGGTGTTTATTGTTCCAGATAAACTTCATAAGTGTTTGATCCACTTCTTTAAAGAATGTCATGGGTATTTTTAAGGGGATCGCATTAAATCTGTAGAATTGCCATTTTAATAATGTTAATTCTGCCAATCTATGAGCAGTATACTTATTTTCATATCCGTGTGTCCTCTCTTATTTCTTGGAGCAGACTTTATAGTTTTCTTTGTATAGGTGCTTCACGTCTTTGGTCAAGTTGACTCCAAGATAGTTGAGTTTGTGTGGCACTAATGTGAATGGGATTGCCTTCTTGATGTCCATCTCTTCCCTATCATTATTGCTGTATAAAATGGCCATTGATTTCTGTGTGCTAATTTTGTAGCCTGCCACCTTGCTATATGAGTCTATTGTTTCTAGAAGCTTTTTGGTAGAGTCTTTAGGGTTTTCTAAGTAGAGTACCATGTCATCTGCAAACAATGAGAGCTTGACTTCTTCCTTTTCTATCTGGATTACCTTGACATCTTTTTCTTGCCTGATCGCTATAGCAAGCAATTCCAGTACTATGTTAAAGAGAAGTGGTGAGAGAGAACAGCCTTGTCTTGGACCGAATTTAGAGGAAAGGCTTTTAGTTTTTCTCCATTGAGGATAATATTTGCCATTGGCTTGTGGTAGATGGCTTCAACTAGATTGAGAAAGGTTCCATTCATTCCCATCTTGCTGAGAGTTTTGATCAAGAATGGTGTTGGACCTTATCAAGTGCTTTCTCTGCGTCTATTGATATGATCTTATGATTTTTATTTTTCTTCTTGTTGATGTTGTGTATGATGTTGATAGATTTACGGATGTTAAACCATCCTTGCATTCTTGGGCTGAAACCTACTTGGTCGTAATGTATGATCTTCTTTTTTTTTTTTTTTTTTTTTTTTTTTTTGGTTTTTGGGCCTCACCCAGCAGTGCTCAGGGGTTACTCCTGGCTATCTGCTCAGAAATAGCTCCTGGCAGGCACGGGGGACCATGTGGGACACCAGGATTCGAACCAACCACCTTTGGTCCTGGATCGGCTGCTTGCAAGGCAAACGCCGCTGTGCTATCTCTCCGGGCCCATGTATGATCTTCTTAATGAGGCATTGGATCCTATTTGCCAGAATTTTGTTAAAGAACTTTGCATCAGCATTCATCAGGGATATTGGTCTGTAATTTTCTTTTCTGGCAGCATCTCTGTCTGGTTTTGGTATCAAGGTTATGTTGGCTTCATAAAAGCTGTTCGGGAGTATTCTCATTTTTTCAATTTCATGGAAGAGCCTGGCTAGAATTGGTAGTAGCTCATCTTGAAAGATTTGAAAAAATTCATTAGAAAATCCATCTGAGCCTGGGCTTTTCTTTTTGGGCAGATGTTTGATTACAGTCTCAATTTTTTTAGTAGTGACAGGGTGTTTAGATATGCTACATGCTCCTTACTTAACTGCGGAAGGTTATAAGTGTCCAAAAATTTTTCTATTTCTTCTAGATTCTCATATTTAGTAGTATAAAGTTTCTCAAAGTAGTCTCTGCTTACCCTTTGGATCTCTGCAATATCTTTCGTGATCTCCCCCTTTTCATTTCTAATACAAGTTATCAGATTTCTCTCTCTCTCTTTCTTTGTGAGTTTTGCCAATAGTCTATCAATCTTGTTTATTTCTTCAAAAAACCAGCTTCTGCTTTCGTTGATCTTTTGGATTGTTTTTTGGTTTTCCACTTCATTGAGTTCTGCTTTCAGCTTTGTTTTTTCCTTCTGTCTCCCTATTTTTGGTTTCTTTTGTTGGTCATTTTCTAATTTTTTGAGCTGAGTCATTAAGTTATTCAGGTATGCCCCTTCTTCCTTTCTGATGTGTGCTTGTAGAGCTATAAATTTTCCTCTCAGGACTGATTTTGCTGTGTCCTGTAGATTCTGGCAGTTTGTGTCTTCATTATCATTTGTTTCCAGGAAAGTTTTGATTTCCTTTTTTATTTCATCTCGGACCTACTGGTTGTTCAGTAGCAGGGTGTTTAATTTTCAATTGTTAAAGTTTTTCTTCTGTGTGCCTTTGTAGTTTACATCTAATTTTAGAGCCTTGTAGTCAGCAAAGATAGCCTGCAAGATTTCTATCCTCTTGATTTTATGGAGGTATGTTTTATGTGTCAGCATGTAGTCTATCCTGGAGAATGACCCATGTACATTGGAGAAGAATGTGTATGCAGGATTTTTGGGAGGGAGTGTCCTGTATATATCTACTAGTCCTCTTTCTTCCATAACTCTTTTCAGGGCTAGTATGTTTTTGTTGGGTTTCAGTCTGGTTGACCTATTAAGTGTTGATAGGGCCGTGTTGAGGTCTCCCACAATGATTGTGTTATAGATTTCTTCTTTCAGATTTGTCAGTAACTGTATTAGATAATTTGCTGGTCTCTCATTGGGTGCAAATATGTTTAATAGTCTGATTTCTTCCTGTTTCACATATCCCTTGATTAGTACTAGTGTCCATCTTTGTCCCATACCACTTTTCTGAGTATAAAGTTGGTGTCATCAGATATTAATATGGTCACCCCAGCTTTTTTGAGGGTGTTGTTTGCTTGAATTATTTTTCTCCAGTCTTTGATTTTGAGTCTATGTTTGTTCTGACTATTCAGATGTGTTTCTTGTAGACAGCAGAAGGTTGGATTCATCTTTTTGACCCATTTTGCCACTCTGTGTCTTAATTGGTAAATTTAGTCCATTGACATTGAGGGAGATGATTGTCATAGGATTTAATGTCATCTTTGTACATAAGTTTGCTGTGTTTGTTGGTCTCTCCTGTCTTAGAGTAGACCTGTCAGTTTTTCCTTTAAGGCTGATTTTTCATCTGTGAAGTTTCTGAGCTGTTATTTATCCATGAAGCTATGTATTCTTCTATCGAACCTGAATGTGAGTCGGGCTGGGTGCAGTATTCTCGGTGAGGCATTCATTTCATTCAGTCTTGTCACAATATCCCACCACTGTCTTCTGGCCTTGAGAGTTTCTTGTGACATGTCTGCTGTAAGTCTTAGGGATGCTCCTTTGAATGTAATTTCCCTTTTTGATCTTGCTGCTTTCAGTATTCTTTATCTGTGGGATTTGTCATGGTAATGAGGATGTGTCTTGGGTGTTTTTCTTTGGGTCTTTTTTAGCTGGTACTCTGCGGGCATGCAGGATTTGATTGCATGTAGTCTTTAACTCTGGGAGTATCTCTTTGATGATGTCTTTGACAGTTTCTTCTTCCTGGAGATCTCCTACCTGAGTCTCTGGGACTCCAATGATTTTTATGTTGTTTCTGTTGAGTTTATCAAAGACTTCTATTTTCATCTGTTCACATTCCTTGAGTGTAGTATATGAAAAAGTTTCCATAAGATTATTCTTGGAATTGTTGTATATAAAAATATTTCCTTAGGATTGTGCTGTGACTATTGCCCAACTAGCCCTTCCAGGTGGGGGCGCTGTGGAGTTGGCAATAAATAGCTTGATGGACAGGGGAGAGGGTCCTTTTGTGAAAGCTGTTTGCAGGCTGCAAGAGGATTCTCTCGCTCTCTCTGCCCAATCTTTTACACCCTATCCTTCTTGTCTGTGTGGATTATATTATTTGCTGCGGATAAATATTACCAAGGTCTCCCCCCGAATGGGGACAAGGGGATGGGAAGTAATTTCTCATTCTAGGGACTGTTCTTGGATTCTCAAATACCCAAGAAAGGATTTTACAGCACAGATAATTTATACTTGAGACTTTTTCCATTGCCTGTTCGTTTGTCTTAAGGTTCTTTTCCAATTTCTTCTGCTGTGTTGAGTTTTCTGCATCACATCTGCCAGTACTCCGATTCTCTCCTCAGCTGCTGTTACCCTGCTGACGAGGCTATCCATTGAGATTTTCAGTTGAGCTACCGTGTTTTTCAGATCTGTTATTTCAGTTTGGAGTTTTCTGATTTCTGTCTTTGTGTTCTGTTCAGATTGATCTATGTTTTCTTTGAGTTCTACAAATATCTTCCATATTGCTATTTTAAGTTCCTTATCCGAGAGGTTAATCAGGTGGTTGGAATTTATTAGGTCATCCGAGCTTCGTCTTCATTCTCTGTGCATGATGTTTGCTTGCGAGGTTTTCCCATTGTCACACTTGTAGTGTGGTTTTTCCTGTGTGTTGTGGTGGGGTTCATTGGTTAGAAAGAGTGCGCGGTCGCAAACGCTCTTCTGTTGCCTCTAGTTGACTTTTTTTGGGGGGTGTGCTCCCTAGGCCTCTGAGGAGACCCTCAGGTATTCAAGAAATACAGACAGGCACAGGAAAAATTTTCCTTGAAGTTTTTAGAGTGATCAAAGACACAGCAGGCCAGAGAGCTCAGCTTATTGGATGGTGACCCCCACAGCCAGAGTTTACTCACTGGGCAGCTTCAAAATGCAGTTTTTTAGGGGGTGCGCTCCATAGGCCTCGGAGGAGACCTTCAGATAGATATTCAATAAACACAGACAGCACAGGAGAAATTTCCATTGAAGTCCCAGTATAAAATATCTTTACAGATATTTGTTCACAGAGGTTCGTGGAGATATAAATTGGACACACTAACTTCACGATTTAGTGCTCTCACATGTTAGACTACATTTACAGTACTCATTATGTTAATGACTTGAAAAATATTACATTATTATGTCTTCTCTTATAATCTAATGCTTATGACCATGGAGACCATTGAACTAGGCAACTGCAGACCAGAAACTTATATTGCAGGTCACAGGCATTGAATATGTTTTTGCAAATCACTATTATTTATTTATTTATTTATACTTTATTTTTACCTTTTTATCTTTTTTCTTTTGTTATCTTGTTTATTTATTTTGTAATTTTACTTTCCTTCTCCTTTTTTCTTCTTTAATTCAAACTATGTCACTACTACAGTATAATGCCCACACTGTCAGTTTATATTCAGAAAAGAAACCTCAATGCACAGATACAGGGAGGAGACTACATAGGGTAGACTTCTATTATAATGTCCACTATCATATTGCTTGGCACACTGGACTTGAACTTTATGTTTACCTAAAATTTAGCAAAGTTCTTTTTTTTTTAAAAAAAAAAATTGTGTTTTTAATCAGAAACTTTCTTTGACTTACATGTATTATTATTATATCAATTATATTATATATTATGTTATGTCACTATATTATGTTATATTAGTTTACCTCATTATGTTAATCAATTTTGTCCTTTAAATGAATTCTTACTTAAAAAAAAAACAACTTTAGTTTGCCCTGAAGGAAAAAAAAATAATAATAAAATAAATAAAAGATAAAATAAGGCCTCCCAATTCTTACCACAGGCTGTGTTCTTTACACTGGCTGTATAGAAAGAGGAGGTACAGTAAAGGCACCCCATATACACCTCAACACAGGACCCTTGCCGGGTATGTATTGTGAATTGGGGGACAAAAAAAAAAATAAAAAAAAAAAAAGAACTAAAAAAAAAAATTTAGCAAAGTTCACCCCTGTCATTGATGAAGTCCTTATAAATTGAAAAACTTTTCTTCCCTTCCCCTCTTCCTTCACCCTAATTTTATCAATTATTTCTCAATTATTAACACTGACATGATAGTTGTTAGTATAGTTATTTCTCTAACTGCTCTCACCACTTTATCTGGTGAGCATCATATTATGAGCCAGCCATTCTATCCCTCATTTTTATTGTTTCTGGGAATTACTAAAATAATTTTTTTATTTTTCTTAAAACTCATAATGAGAGGTACTATTCTGTGTCTATCTCTCTCCCTCTAACTTATTTCACTCAGCATAATAGAGTCCATTTACATCCATGTATAGAAAATTTTTATAACTATCATCTCTCCTATGCCTACATAATATTCCATTCTGTATATATACCACAGTTTCTTTAACCAATCATCTGTTGAAGGACCCATAAATTTTATAATACAAGTGCATCTTTCACTTTGAACTTATATCATGGGGACTCCTCCTAGGCCTCATGTGATTCACCATTGACCATCCAATTCCAAACCCTAGATTCCAACCTTAGAACTGGCACAGTTCTTGGCAGCAGCCCAGGAAGTAGATTCCCCCCAGGGGAGTTCCTAATACCGCTCTGGTACCAACTTGCCCAGGGTAGGTTCATACGACACCCTGTGGATGAGGAAACAGCAATAACTTGATCTTAAGGCAGATTGCCCTACCTCACCACCTAAGGGTGAGATGATATCAGAAGACACTCTGTACTTTGATCTGTGCAAAAACCAAGATCATTAAATACAGAAGACTGATTATAACAACCACGACTGAGCAGAACTTCTGGAACCATAAAGAAATACTCTATTCTAAACTTTGTTCTAGGATCTGTGCAAAAAACAAGATCCCAAGTTATAGAGAACTGACTTTGACAACCACAACAAAGCAGAATATTTTCTGGCACCACCAAGAAAGACTTTAGGATTTGACAATGAATAGGTCCGAAGTCTGTAGTTGAACTAATGATAGTATGCTTCAAAGGTGGAGACATCCTGTATCTCGTAGGCCAAGTGAATTCTTTCTAATTTTCACAATACTTTATGTGCCTATGCAAGAAAAAAAATAAATAAATAAACCTTGCCATACCATCTCCCCTCTTTTTTATAATTTATATTTATAGCCTCTAGACAGGGTTTCCCATCCACTGTCTTCTTTTTAATCAGAACCATAAACATTAATCATCTTTTTCTGCCTCATATATCTGTCTTCCTACAAACTAAAAAAAAAAAAAAAAAGGATGGTACCAGAGGCAAAAAAAAGTCTCATGAGCATTGCGTGGAAATAAAACATGACCAGAATTATATACCCAACTTAAAGCTAATGACAATAGAATCAAAAGCCCCAAACCACAACAAGCTATACACAAAAGGGAACCTGTTACCCTAGCAGTCCAGGGGGCTATGGGTGGAGGTATGGAATGCATGCTGGGAATAGTGACAGAAGGAGGACATCATTGGTGGTGGAAATCGCCCTAATTCACTCGCACTATGTCCCTTAAATATAACTGTGAAAGACTTGTTATTCACATTGGTCTCAATAAAAATTGAAAAATTAGATTCAAATAGGAAAACTCCAAGACAAAAATGTATTCACAGAGACCAAAGCCAAAGATAGAGACAATATTTTAAAAAGCAAGTAAAACAGGAACTTACAAAAAATATCATAATATTTAGAGCAGATCTATCAAATGAGACTCTATAAACCCCAAAATAATGCAATATTTTTTTTAAAAATTCAATGGAATGAAACCTTACCAAGAAAGCTATCTAACTAAATTATAGTATCAGTATGAAGGAATATTATAGATTTCATTGGATAGGCAAAAACTTAGAAAATCAGTAGCCTTAATATCAATCCTCCAAGAATCATTAAAGGAGCTTCTTTTAAAGACAAAGAAAATCTCAGCATTTGGCATTGATTATGAGTTTCACTCACAGTACTTATGATTGTCCTCTATTAAATTTAAAAATGACTGCTAAGGGAGTTTATATATTTACAATAAGAAAGAACATTTCAACTATATTTAATGTTCAATGTTTGAACAAAAACTTTTGTTTTGTACATCTATAGAGATTTGGGGGGGGGGTGGCATGCTCAATAGTTATAAAAGTTTACTCCTTGTTTTGTGTGAAGGAATCAATCATAGCTATGCTCAAGGGAACATATGGGATGCTAGGAATTAAACCTAGTCAGTGGTGTGCAAGGTAAGTGACCTATCTGCTGTTCTATCTCCTGACCCTACATTCTGACTTTTAAAATAAGAAATAATTTTATTAGAATATTGTACTTATTAATGCAAACACTTAGGCAGTATCTATAACATTAGAATTTATTTATTTTATATAAATATTAATATGTATTAGCACAGAGTTGCTAATAATATTTATTTTTAATGTTTATACCTGTTTTGGGGGAAATTAATTCTATCATTCCATTTATCATTGATTTGTGGAAATCCAGGAGTTTCACTCTCTTCATCAACATGTTGTAGATGTCATGTTCTCCGCAATTTAAAGAAAGAGAACAAAAGATCTCATCTATGAGATAAACAGCAAGCGTAGTAAGGGAGCAACAAACTTTTAATCAACAACAAAATTTTGTCTGTAGAACATAGCTATTATGGGAATTCATAGATGGGAGGGATTACCAAGTATTTGTGCATTCACAGAACTTTGATGAATTCACAAGAAATTTTGTAATCTGTGATTGAAGGGCTCTTAGTCAACAGTTTAGGGCAAGATTGACCTAGTTAGAGAACTACTGGAATAAACTAGAAGAAAGTGAGACTGAGGCTGGGAAATGAAGAGCATAGAGCCTTGCATAGTATTGTGGAACATTCAAGCAACCTTATTCTCAGAAAAAAAAAACTGCCAACACTCATGTGGGAGAGGGATCAGATTAGGAATCACTGAATAGTATAGAGAAGACATTTCTTGTACACTTGAAATTAATAAAAGAGAGAATGAATCATGTGTTTAATAACTTTTTTCTGTACCATTAGTATATTCCAAATAAATTATTATATATAAGTGTCTCATTCTAAAGACTCCTTCAGAATAAGTTAAGTAATAAGTTAATTAATATGACTGTATAATTGAAAAAATGTAATAGTATTTCTGTTGTTTTCAATAGCCTTTTTCACCTCTATGCAGTCTGTGAAAAATGTCTTGAAGGACCTCGTTCAAGTAGAGTCACTAGATGTCATCTCCAACTGGTCAATTTACCTACATGCTGAGTGGCAGAATAAAATTTTTTTCTGCTTGTTTTGATTTTGCTTTTGTTTCCAATGTCTTCTTGCCTTTCTTCAGATGAATAATCTGTATTGTGAGCACTAAAAAATAAAGAAATAAAAATAACTAGTGATTAGCCCACACTGTAAGACCCTAACTTCAAAAGAGCCTCTTTTGAGAGGCATTTCCAGTTCCCAGAGGTACCGCCTTTCCTGCCCGCTCTGACCTTTCAGCTTCAGTGTTTTCACTTTGACATCATATGCAGGAACTCTGGGTGCAGCCACCTGGAAGGAACATAACGAGTCATACTCCCACAGATGCCAGAGGGGACTCCTTTCAGGCTAGCTAGAGAGGTCAGAAGTGCTTCAAGAAGAAAAATTACTTTTCCACTGATCATTGGTCTTCACCAGGTCTGAACAATATATCCTGACTGTGGTTGCTTGGCGTGGTAACTCCATCAATGCATTTTGGCAGAAAAGAGAAAGCAAACATAGATGGCACAATCTAAAATGTCATGATAATTACGCTGTGGATTTTCATATGGACAAGCACAGCCTTTCCCAGACTGTCCCTGCAGAGACTCTACAGATAACATTCAATGACCTCTCCTTAAGAAGGGATGCCATCCACAGATGTGGAGAACCATGAAGGTTTACTTTGCATACACCCATTCACTGCATCAGCACAATGCCCAAGACTATTAAGGAGGTAGCTTGCAGAGTCTGCTTCATTAAATTAAAATAAATGTATAGTCAAAAATCTGTCCCTATCTATATGAGAATACTCCCTATTCTCATACAATCCACATAAAATACATATGATGCAGATAAATTAGCCTTTTACTTTGAGGTTAGCTGTAGTGACCACTTGCAGAAATAATTTATAAGATAGATTTGTAAGAAAAATTCATTTAAAATTAATTTGGTGTCCATGAAGTCTTAACATAGCAATATAAAAATAAGAAAGTGCTTTCTATTTGCTACATGATTAGCATCCTTGTAGTATGTTCTATTAGATCTACCTCTCTTGCACATGAGGCATAATCCATACATTTAAAACTTTCAATTTGGGAGATTGTATTTACATAAAATTTTCTCATAAAGATCCATTTAATTCACAGGTGGCTCATCTAAGATTCTGAAAGGATTTTGCCAGTAGTGTACTTGGTGAATGGGAGACATTGTCATCTAAAGATTGCCTGCTGGTCCTGCAGCCTTCACCATATTGTGATGTTGAGAGAAGGACAAAGAATACAATAAAAAGAAATGGAAAAACTTTTTAATGATGTATTTTTTATTCTTTGTCTTTGATAGTTGCTTATTTTTAGCTATTACATTTGTTACCAACACACCACATGAAAGGGGTGTTGGAACTTTGATTCACAAGTTACATGCATAAAATCTTTTATAGAAATACTTGATTAGGATCTACCTCTCTATGACATAACTTCTGATGTGATGATTCAGCTATATCTACAGTCCTTTAGCTTTCTATTCTGGCAGAAAATTTTATACATTTTCTTCTCAAGAGCAAATATTGTTTGTAAGGCAGCCATGTTCAGTGACAAAAAGAACAAGAAGATAAAACTGGATCTCTGTAAAGCCAGAAAATATATTTTCATTATTGGAGTGAATGTGCAAGTTGACTCCCATGATTCCACTCCAGTTAAGATCTCAGCTAAATGGATAAAAATTGCTTGTATTGGATAATAGCCATCTGGTTAGAGAACCAGCCATTTCCAATTATAGCCCCTACTCTTTCTTTTTTGTTGTTTGTCTGTTTTTTTGTTTTGTTTTGTTTTCTTGGGTCACACCTGGCAGCACTCAGGAGTTACTCCTGGCTTTATGCTCATAAATCGCTCCTGGCAGGCTCAGGGAGACCCTACTCTTTCAATCTCTTTAAGACCCCATGATTTGACTTTGAAGATGAAAAAGCATCTTTAGCATATTCTCAACAAGCATAGTTCATTCTAGTACAATAATAATTAAAAGATTGATAGCCATACTTCTTATAAATATTTATTTCTCTTGAGATTTTGTAGCGTAGTAGGTATGATGTGTCTCCTCTTGACAAGCATTGGGAAAGGACTAAACTAATCATGGTATTTCTCAACTTATTATATATTTTATTTGGGGTGGAAGTTGAGCCAACCTGGCTGTACTGAATTTTGATTTTGGCTCTGTGATCAGGAATCACTACTGAGAGTTCTTTTGAAACCATGGTGGTTCTAGAAGTTAAACTAGGGCAGGCTGTAAGCAAAAAGAGTTACCTTAGCATTTGTAGTATCTCTCCTATCAACTCCACTATCAATTACTTTTAGAAGGCTAAAATATCTTGCACTATTTCTAAAATAAGGTGTCAATGAACATCTTTCACAATATCATTTAAATTTTATATAGAAACTAATATTAAAATTTTGTTTATGTATTAGTATGTTATGTTCAAGAAGGTGATAACATTTTTAATCACTTATTTTATATCATACCACACAGATAACATTCATATATGAAGAAAAATATTTAATAACTTGATGTCTTATACCTAAACATGAAGCACAAATATAGATTTACATAATTCTAAAACCATATTTTGGTTCTTGTGCTTCATTTGGGGTGACGCTCGGGGTTACTCCTGGCTATGAGCTCAGAAATAGCTCCTGGCTTGGAAGACCATATGGGACGACGGGGATCCAACTGAGGTCCGTCCTGGGTCAGCCCCGTTCAAGGCAAACACCCTACCTGTGCCACCACTACGGCTCCTCTTCTGCTTCTTTATAGACAAACAATATCCAATAAGTAGTTCTAAGAACATAATTTCTAGGAAAAACTTTTTGATAATTAGGCAAAATTCAATTTAAAAGGAATGAGTATCAAGATTAAAAAAACAGTGCTCAGTATTTTTATTTAAAACTCATTCAGGGGCTGGAGTGCTAGCATAGTGGTAGGATGTTTACCTTGCACGCAGCTGACCCAGAACAGACACTGGTTCCATCTCCGGCATCCCATAGGGTCCCCAGATCCAGGAGCAATTTCTGAGCATAGAGCCAGGAGTAACCCATGAGCACCACCAGGTATGACCCCCCCCAAAAAAAATTAAATAAAACTCGTTCAGCTTGTTAATTCCTTAAGATCAGAGTTTAAAGTGTTTGGGAGATATAATTCAGAGTAGAACACTTACTTTGGGTTGTTTCATGAGCATCTTTGGGGACAACCTTGAACACTGTAACTAAAAGTGTAAATGAAACATCCAAAATCAAAGGTGAAAGAAAGTGTCCAAGAATTCTGGACTTGAATTTCATGCATGGGGGTGTCATAAATGTCACAAGAAGTTACAATTTGAGGTGAGTCCTGAGAAATAGTAAACTATGGATATGTAAGATATCAAAGAATGACTTGAGGGTGGAGAGCAGTAGTAAGAAAAGCAGAAAGACAAGAAATCACCTAGTAGGGTTAGGGAAAAGACAGCAATAACTAGCTTGACTAGAATATCAAGTCATGGAATTTACAAGTTAGAGATAAAAGTTAGAGATAAAATTAAACGTTTAAGTAAGGATTAGAGCTCCATCTCTACAGTCTTGCTAAATTTGTGACTAAGGTACTACTAATTTAAAGAATTTGTGCTGAGTATTTTTTTCATTAGAATTTAGTCAGGGAACTGGGTGTGTGTGCCTCAGAATATTGTAGAAGAACAAAATAGGAGAAAGTAAAAATAAATAAATAAAATAGTGGAACCCCAAGGCTACTATTATAAAATTATGAGTTTTCAACAGTTATTATTGAAATGTTGAAACTACTGGAGTCATTGTATATTACATGTTGAAGTACAAAATGGAATAATCACTTTCAGCATTATTTGAAAATTTCTTGTAACATTCAACTTCTCCTAAAAATGAAGCTATTTTACTCCTTATTTTTATAAAGAAAATGCAAACATTTTCACAAAGAGACTCATTTAAAATTATTTCTAGCAGCCTTCTTCAGAATATCTGTAAAGATTCCAAACATGTATCAACAAAACGTAATTTTAATATATTCATATAATAGAATGAAGTTTAGCAATAAAAATTGAGAGCTACTGATATGATTGAATTTCAAACATATAATGTTACATAAGCCAGACAAGTATGTGTCTTGTGATTACTTTAGTTGAAATTCTAAATTCTGGGAAGTTAGGCTCCAGCAATAGAAATCAACTAGTGGGTGCTGGGAGAGAAATGTAAAAGTAAGGTTGAGAAAGTTGCTTGAAGAAACTTCCCAAGAAAAACATTTGTGTAATATTTTTGCAGTGGTTATGCTTAGTGCCAGTTGCCAAAGTTCTTTAATATAAATAAGTAACTCTTTTGCATTTAATATAAAATATTAAAAATATTTAGGGCATCAAAAATATTACATCTGTTCAGCAGTCATAAAACAGAACAAGTCAAAACATTCCATCAAATTACAAAAGTTATGGTTGAAAAGGCCCTGAGTTCTGTAATAAAATTGACAAAATCACAGGGAAAAGAATAATATGCTCCTGAGGCCAAAGCGATAGTACAGTGGATAGGGTTTCTGCCTTCAATGTGGCCTACCTGAGTTCAATTCCCAGCACCTCTTATGAGCCTGCCAAGAGTGATTTCTGAATGCAGAAACAGGAGAAATTCCTGAGCACAACTAATGTGGCCCAAAAACCAAACAAAAACAACCACAGAAAGAACATGGTTACATTTGAAATTCAACCATTTTTTGTAAAATATAGTGAATGTCAGCTGACTCGACACAGACTGTGGTTTGAATCCCGACCTTCCACATGGTCCCTGGAGCCTGCCAGGAGTGACTCTGGCTGTAAAACCTTGAGGAACCCAGTGTGACCACTAAACAAAAAAGAAAAAATATATATAATGAATGTGATAAGATTAATACCTTAATAATAACCTAACTGCTAAATTATGGTCCAAAATTGGAAAAAGCCAATGTATGTTAGGGGAGGGGTGAGAAGCAGCAGTGTGTTTACATCAAACTGTAATTTAAAATATTAGAGACCTATCATAGGAAAAGGTAGTTTATGCTTAAATGTTTACACAGCTAAATATCTCCAGTATATATGCTTCTTAAAGAATATATTTTACCTAGTTTCAGTTTCATGGAATTTGATTCTAAAATAAAATTTGAAATTTATTTCTTATATTATCAAGTAATATAAAGCTTCTTAAATATGCCAGATCTGTTGGTTAAGTAAAGTTTATGGTGGAGGACAAGCAACATATAGCTTTATGAAAATGGTTATGAAGCAACATTATAACACAAAATGCTAAAAGAAGTTGAAAAGTCATTTGAGGAGATATTATAGACTTGAAAAAAATATGTACCTTTCTCAAAGGAAAACTAAACTGTTACTTACAGAAAGAGTTCCAGTGATAAACATATACTAATTCTATTAGAAATTAGATAGTTTTAGCCTCGCCAGCTGCACCCACAACTCACTACCACTGCTTCGACAATGGCCCAGCTTCACCACTTAACTATTGTCCTCTGCAGATATGTCAAACTGACCAAAACTCAGGTATTCCAGTATTTGGGCTGACATCACCAGAATGTTTTCAGAGTGAGTGTAGACATCCTCCTTCTACTTTCTAGTACCAAAAGTTCAGGCAGCTTTAAACTGCCCCACAAAAGCTAAAATATTAGTCACAGTGCTTGGAAAATCTGGACTGTGGCTGTGAGACAATTCAAAATTTTTTCAATTCTGTTATCCCAATAGAAACGCATCAGTTTATATGACAATGTGGATTCAAAGGCACCTAATATTCAGAGGCCAAACTACTCCAAATGCTGAGCAAATATTCTGACTATGTCTTAATGGCTTTATTGATAGATACCTTAATTTTTTGCAAATGTTATTATGTTGTACGTTAATAAATATTATTTCATTACCGTCTACCTATGCACAAGCAATATAAAATCAATTATTTTGTACCATCTATGGGAGTAGGCTTTGGAATAGAAGGATGTTTACAATAGATTGGTCTTAGAACAAATGTATTATGAGCAAATATATAATAAATTGTTTTTAAATTTATAATAAAAAAGAGATTAGTGTTAGAAAGTTGAAAGAATAAAGTGTGATATATGGAAGGCAAACTTCGTGGGGGCCACATCTGTTCGCACTTGGGGGTTAGTCCTAGCTCTGCACTCAGAAATCACTCCTGGTAGGCTTAGGAGATCATCTCAGATGCCTAGGATTGAATCAAGGTCAGCCATATGGAAGGCAAATGCTCTCCCTGCTGAGCTATTGCTCTGGTCCCAGGAAGGCTAATTTTCAATGCACTGTGATCACTTTAGTCTCCCCAGTTTTTCACTCTAGACATTTAGGCTAAAATATGCCAATGGGTAACTGTAGACTTTCAGAGAGATTAGAGATTAGAATTTATTTACCAGAAATTGATGGGTTGACTCTTAAAAAGTTATTGTCTAATGGCAAGAGCAATAATACATCTAGAATGGTAGAGAAGAAAGAAAAAATGAGAATAATTTATTTTTCATTAGCAATATGAAGACATTATTTCGTGACATTTTTTATCTAATGTTTCCAAAAAATTTGTTTGCCAAAAATACTTTCATTATCTTCATCCTTAGTGTCTTAATATTGCATAATAAAGATCTAGATGTAGGGGCCGGAGAGATAGCATGGAGGTAAAGCGTTTGCCTTTCATGCAGGAGGTCATCGGTTCGAATCCCGGCGTCCCATATGGTCCCCCGTGCCTGCCAGGAGCAATTTCTGAGCCTGGAGCCAGGAATAACCCCTGAGCACTGCCTGGTGTGACCCAAAAACCAAAAAAAAAAAAAAAAAAAAAGAAAAAAAAAGATCTAGATGTATTATCTATTTTAATGTAAATCTTTATTTAAGCACCATAATTACAAGCATGTTCGTAGTTGGTTTTTTTAAGAACTCTTTCCCCTTTAGCTCTGGAAATTTTCTCTTACACAGTTCTTAGATTATTTCATCCCTTTAATTTCCTCTTCTAGACATTGCTTCTTCCTGGTTACTGGAACACATGGGTATATTTTTTGTTTTACTTTTCCTCTAAAAGTTTCTGTATCTTTTATTATTGATACTTTTTTTGAGATATTTAAATTTTTTAATTGAAAGTGCTTTTCATAATTGTTTCTTTCAATAGCACTCTTCTGCTTTATATATAGATTTTATATCTTACTTTTGAAGGAGTTAGGAGTTATGATCATAGCCCAGGGCTAAACTGGGCTATGATAAGGGACCAATTCTAGTCAACCTCAAGGGACGATATATGGTGCTAGAAATTGAACCCAGGTTTGTCACATGCAAGAAAATCACCTTAATTAAAAATTTAATCATAAACATTATTAATTTAGATAACTTGTTGAATTAGTATGGTTCATAGTTATTTGTGTCCTCAAAGATCTTTGTATCTTCAAAGGTCAATTCATATGTATGTTTATGTCTATATTGTCAAACACAATTAAGAATATAGGAAATTAGTTGTATGTTTATAGAACAACAACTGTCCATATATTGCTGAGTGAAAAAGGCCATACTAAATATCACAGATGGGTTGAAGTTCCTCCTTAGAATTCACAGTGAGGAATGAAAGTGAAAGAAGTCAATTAATCTGATAGAAATGAGTTTTAATTCTTATACTAGCATTTATTATTTACATTATCATAAGTATTTTTCATACATTTAAAATCAGCATCTTTAACTACAGAAACATGACCACGACAACTATGATTGTAAAGAATGTTTACTGGGACCATAGAGAAAGACTTTGGGATTAGACAATTTAGTATTACCAGAGCATGTAGTTGGTCTTATGGCAGGATGCTTCATGGGTAAAGTCTCCCTGTTTTTCCTTTCTATTTTATGTATATATATAAACTGCCACACACCTTTTTTAATTTTATTTTATTGTACTTTTTATCTTTTATCTTTTAAATCATGGCTCTTGCCTTTTTTATAGAACCTTGGGATACGGATTATTTTTTTTTACCACATATTCCTGTATTTTTCTATGAAACTAAGAAGAAAAGAATAAAGAAACACTGAGGGCCAGGGGCCAAGTGATCTTGGATGCATTGACAGAGAAATAAATAAGGACAAAACTAAATATCCAAGTCAAAGTCAATGATAATAGAATCAAGGGACCTAAACTTTAACAATAGAAACTTAAAAGGGCCTGTTATACTGGCAGGCCAGGGGGCAAAGAGTGATGGTATAGGGTCTTTTTCTGGAGGGAGGTTGACAATGGTGGTGGAAAAGGCCCTGACTCATTGTATATCTAAAATTTAATTATGAAGGACTCTGTAGATCACAATTGTTTTAATAAAATAAAATTTAAAAAAAACTCACCATTATCTACTAAATCTTTTTTTTTTTTTTTTTGGTTTTTGTTTGGGCCACACCCGTTTGACGCTCAGGGGTTACTCCTGGCTATGTGCTCAGAAATCGCCCCTGGCTTGGGGGGACCATATGGGACGCCGGGGGATCGAACCGCGGTCCTTCCATGGCTAGCGCTTGCAAGGCAGACACCTTACCTCCAGCGCCACCTACCCGGCCCCTTATCTACTAAATCTTATATACAAGAGGATATGGTATGTGTCCCTATATCTCAGTGCCCATTTCATTATGAGAATATTATTTCAAAAATTTCTCTATATAGATCTTACATATCACATTGTTATTTCCAAGATCAAATTTCAGATGACATGGATCCTAAATTAGGTGCTAATATTTTTGTTTTGCTTTCCAATTCTTCTTATGACTCTAATATGCATTAGATATTTCAATTATATAAAACATAATTTATAAGTGCATATAATTTTATTATGCTAGTTTTAAACTTAACTACATAGACATTATCTGTTATTCAAATCTCTTCAATAATTCAACATATTTTTGAAGTTCCCCATGCTATGGATTGGGAATAATATAATTATCATTTATATTTATATATGACTATATATCGAACTATATATAGTTATATTTGTATAATATATTGTTATAGTATATATTTATATATTTAAAATAATATAACTATTATATATAAATTTTCACATCTAAATTTTATTCCACTGCATGACTATAATTTAGCAACTCTAAACAAAATTTACAAATATTTGTCTGTCTTCAGTTTTGGATATTATGAATTGTATTGGTATGGGTGATCTTATACACATGCTATTACAAGGATACACAATTGTTTATTGAAGTGGATTACTGCATTCCGGAATACTAAAGTTTAATATATTTAATATTAGTCAGATTTTCCAAAGTTGTACCATTACATCCAACAAAAAAATTGAATAAAATTCTAGCTTCTCAACATTTAGTGATTATTTTATTGTCAAATATTTTAATGTTTTTCACACTTGTTTGTAAATTAATGTCTCATTTTGGTTTAAATTTATGTTTATTATTACAAATTCTAATTTTCTTATGATTACAAATTAATCAATTTCTTTTGGATAATGGATTTTCTTATGTATTGTGGACATTCTTTTAGGCTCACCAGTCTGTATTTAAAGCATTATGCTGGCTTAGGAGGCTAACTGTTAGGAATCAAACCCAAATCAGCTGAGTGTTAGTCAAGCACTTTGTCCACTGTACTAGTTCTGAGGCTCTTCATTTAAACAGTTTAAATCACTTTGTCTGATATACTGGAGAGTGATCATTTTGATCAGTATTGTTTAATTAGTTTTACATTAAAATTTTCATTTGATGTGCTTTTTTCAAGTGAGATCAAAAAATTTTATTTAGGAACCATGAACAAGAGTTAGAGAGATGACGCAGTAAATTAGAAGAAATAAATTAGGTATCTCTAGTTAGGATCAGCAGATGACCCCAGTAGGAATACGCAAAGACCGTGCAGTGTTCAGAAATTTATCTTAGGGCCTCACATAATAAGACCACTAAACCACACCCTCAGTTTACAATAAAAATATTTAATGTGAATTTTTTATTTGAGAAAAATATTGAGAAAGAATATGAATTTTTATCCATCAGGTTGCCTAATAAATTTATCAAAATAATGTCCCTTGAATGATTAATGGAAGTCTTTCATACTACAAGGGCAAATTAAGCATGCACAATTTAATTTTAATTGCATAGTTTCAGAGGATATGCTTTCTCTGATACAAAATTAAGGTTCTAAAAAGGCTGTATATCACTGCCCCTTTTATAGGATGAGATTTCTTTCTAATTTATCTTTACTAAAGTTGCAGTGCTTAATGATCTCATTCATATCTAGAGCATAAAGAAGCAAGGCAATAAAATAAACAAAGCCAACTGAAAACAAATTTTGCAATCTGATTATTCACAGACTGAAATGACCAGATTGGGAACAGGAGGAAAATAGAAACAATATAGCAATTCAGTGGATCACGGTGTAGAGACACTTGACATTTTGTTAGTAGGCTTGGTAATAAAAAATTTATTTATTTATTTTTATTTTATAGCCACCCCCAGCAGTACTCAGGATTTATCACTGGCTCTTCACTAAGAACCCTTTGAAAGGGTTTAGGGGAGAAGGATAGAGCCTGATCAAAGCTAACCACCTTTCAAACTCCTGCCGCCTGAACTCCCCACCCCTGGCTGTGGGTTTAAGAGCCAATCCCACACAGAAGCCTCTGTGGAAACCACATGATCAGAGGTGAGCTGTAACCAACCAAGAAAGGTGGAGACAGAGGAACCAGACCGCTCCATTTGCTGCATGGCCTTCCACATCTCCTAGTCAATGAACCCTAACACAACAAGCAGAAAGCATCACGCTACAGATGCAAAAATGAGGAAACAATGCTGGCCAACATCATGCATAGAGAATGAGAATGGCAGCTCAGATGACCTCAAAAGGGCCAACCACATATTTAGTCTCTCAGATAAAGAGTTTAGAGAAGAAATATGGAAGATGCTCATAGAACTTAAGAAAGCATAAATCAAGCTGAATGGAATCACTGATACGAATCAAGAGGATAAAATAATAGAAATCAGAACACACCAAATTGAAATAACAGGACTGAAAAACATGGTAAGTGCAACGAAAACCTCACTGGAAAGCCTCTCCACCAGAGTAACAGCAGCTGAAGACCAAATTATGAGCTGGAAGATGCAGTGCATAACAACTCCATACTGGAAAAGAGCCTTAAAACAAATTATCAGACAAAGAAAAAAATCCTCAAAGAATGTGAGCAGATAAAAATAGAAGTCTTTGATAAACTCAACAGAAGCAATACAGAATCATTGGAGTTACAAAGAACCAAGAAAAAAATTCCCAGAAAGAATAAAGTTAAGAACATCACTGCAGAGAAACTCCCAGAGATAAAGACTGCATGCAACCAAATCCTGCATGCCCAAAGAGAACCAACTAAAAGAGATTTAAAAAAAAGAAGGCACCCCAACACACATCCTAGTCCAGGGGTCTCAAACTCAATATACCTGGGGGCTGCAGGAGGCAAAGTCGGGGTGAGGCAGGGGCACATAAGGGATTTCACAAAACAAAAAGTCCTCAACGTCATTATTAACAGTTTTAATTATTTCTTCTGAACATGAATAGAACATTGAATGAAGATCATGAACAGTTCTTCTGAACATGGCATCTTTTGCCTATTCCTTGCTGCCAGAGTCTTTCTTTCTTTTTTTTTTTTTTTTTTTTTTTGGTTTTTGGGCCACACCCTGTGACGCTCAGGGGTTACTCCTGGCTATGCGCTCAGAAGTTGCTCCTGGCTTCTTGGGGGACCATATGGGACGCCGGTCCATCCTAGGCTAGCGCAGGCAAGGCAGGCACCTTACCTCCAGCGCCACCGCCCGGCCCCGCTGCCAGAGTCTTGACAGCGCTTCTCACAAATCTAAACCACATTTGACTTTAAAGAGGAAACAGTTGAGACCCTCAGTATGGCTTTAAGATGATCATCATTAAGTCTAGACCTGTACTTTGACTTACTGAAGTTCAACTTTTCACACAAATATGTGCTCCCAAAAAAGCAAATGGTGCGCTAGAACATTTGGGAAAGTTCAGGGAAGCTGGGGGGCAATCCTCTCAAAAATTGCCCATGCATGTCTGCCTTTTCACTAATCTCCCTGAACTTGACTTTGAGATAAGAGTTGCACTGCAGGTCAATGAGCTCCATTTGAAGCACAGGAGGGGCATCTTACACATCCAAGGAAAAGGGGTCCACAAAAATTTGGAAAGTGGCTCTGTGCTTTTTGAAGTCTGCAAATCTGTGATCAAATTCCTTCTCTAGCTTAAAAATAACATCAACATATTTCTCACCACTGAATGGTATGCCTGCATCCACAAGTTCCTTGCATGCTCGGAAATGGCAAAGGTTTGTCTGAGAGAACTGGGATTTCCATAACACAAGTTTTGTGGAAAATGCTCTCACATTGTCATAGGCAGCACTGATAAGCTGCCCCAGGCTTTGTAACATCTTGTTTAGTACATTCAGCTTATGTGTGATGTCAACAAGAAAAGCTAAGCCCATGAGCCATTTGTGATCACTCAACTCAGAAACAGCATTTCCATCCTTCTCCATAAAGGCTTTCACTTCTTCTCTCAACTCAAAAAATCTTTTCAGGACATTTTCCCTGCTGAGCCAATGTACCTCGGTGAAATAGAGCACTTCTCCATATTATGACTCCTTTTTTTCTGAAAAAGCAAGAACCTCCTGTGCTTTAAGCCCCTGGATCTGATTTGGTTGATGCATTTCACAACAACAGACATCGTATTGTCACATGGCAGGCATTTACTGCAAAGAGCCTGCTGATGGATAATGCAGTGAAGAGTAATGTCCTTTTCTACACCCTCCTCTTCAAGGTTTTTTTTTTTAACAAGTGCCACCAGTCCATTTTTCCTCCCAGTCATCAATGGCGCTCCATTGCTTATTATTCCAACAAACCTCTTCCATGCAAACCTGCATTCTCAATGGCATCACACAGATGCTGAAATATCTCATTAATGGTGGTCTGGTCATGCATTGGAATTATTGTGAGCAGCTCCTCTGTCAATTCAAAATTGTAATCAACACCATGGACATAAATTGTGAGCTGTGCAGTGTCTGTTATATCTGTGCCCTCGTCAAGAGCAACTGAGTATGCATCAAAACATTTGGCTTTCTCACACAGTTGATGATAAATGCCACTTGGCATGTCAGAAATGCGCTCTGCCACAGTGTTGGCAGAAAGGCTGATTTTGCTAAACTAACCTTTTTTTCCCAGACAGATAATACTTGCAGCCTGTAACATGCATTTTTTAAAACAAACTCTCCTTCTGTGAAAGGTTTTCCTGCCTTAGCAATAATCTCACTAACCATGTAACTAGCTTCGACTGATGCAACATTCTCTTTGGTTGCTTTTCTGAAGAAATCTTTTTTTGTTTTGTTTTGTTTGTTTTTTTTTGGGGGGGGACATGTCGGTTTGATGCTCAGGGAATATTCCTGGCTATGCTCTCAGAAATTGCCCCTGGCTTGGGGGGACCATATGGGACACCAGGGTATCAAACCGTGGTCCTTTCCTTGGCTAGCGCTTGCAAGGCATACACCTTAACTCTAGTGCTACCTCGCTGGCCCCCTAAAGAAATCTTGTTGCCTCATTAGACATGCATTAAGACTGGCAACCTGCTTAGCTCTCTTATTTCCTTGATATTTTGCACATTCCTCAGAATGTTTAGTTGAATAATGGTGTTTCAAATTGTATTTCTTGTGCACTGCAACTTTCTCTGAGCAAATAAGACATGTGGGGATGCCCCTGTGCTCACAAAGAAATACTACATCTCCCACTTTTCCTGAAATTGTTTGTGCTCGTCATCAATCTTTGTCTTCACTGCAGGTTTTGATGAAGTCATGATGAAGGTATGGCAAAATCTAATTCTGTAATAAACTTCTCTCCCTTCTCTCCTCCCTTAGGCCTCTGGTAATGCAAGGGACAGCGGACAGGAGCAGCGGAAATGACATCTGCGCTAGGCGGAAAGTATTCGCGATTATTTGCTTACTGAATATTCGCAATAAAAATTGCATTAGTAAGAAAAAATCGCATTAAACATTTGCATAGCCCTAATGGAACTACTGGGGTATGCAAATGTTTAATGCAATTTTTTTACTAATGTGATTTTTTAATAACTTTATTTTTAATTATGAGAACAAAGATGCAAAGAAAGAGGTCAAGGTAAAGTTACAGTGGAAGGACAATCACACCTAAACAAATTCTTAGAAGAAAACCCCTTGCTGCTATCTTAATTTTGAACTTTCAGCCAAAGAACATTAAGAAAAGTAAAATAGAACCCATGTACAATTACTTTGTCCCTCAAGTCCCCAGATTGTAGTACATTATAACATTTCTTAGCAGTACACAAAGCAATCTAAGGCCACAAAACTTATGTAACTCCTTAAACTTTAGAGGCATAGTATTTTCTTACATTTCCTTGCACATGCATATTAGTATAAGTTAACCTCAAGAGTAAAAAATGGCTGACCATGGGGACTGCCAGGTGAAGTGCTGATTGACTCACTTGTGGAGTCCCCACCTGGCTGTGCTTCTTCTGAGAAAACTGAGGACCTGAAGGGAGCCCTGCCCTGTGCTTCTCTGTCTTTTCTGAATCCTGAAACTCTCCTCAGAGCCCTGGGAAGCGAACCCACAAAAACTGCATTCTGAAGCTACCCAGTGAGCGGGTGAGTGAGTAAGAAATTGCTGATCGTGGGGACTGCCAGATGAAGTGCTGATTGCTTCACCTGCAGAGTCTCTGCCCTGCTGCGCTTCTTCTGAGGAACCTGAGGAAACTTAGGACCTGAAAGGAGCCCTGTCCTGTGTTTCTCTGTCTTTTATGAATCTTTGAAGCTCTCCTCAGAGCCCTAGGAAGTGAACCCCCAAAAAACTGCATTCTGAAGCTACCCAGCGAGCAAGCAAGTGAGTAAGAAATTGCTGACTAAGTGGGGCCCGACTGTGAAAAACTGTGAGTGCTGCCTGAGTGTGTCTGTCTACTGTCCTCTTACATGAACCTCTTGGGAGTGGGCAGAAAAGAGGCTCCAGCAGAACACTTAGCTCCGCTTCGCTATGCGGCCTTGCGCTCTTTCTAAGAAAAGAACACCATAGCAACAAGAAGAAAAAAATCACACTAAGAACTGTGCTGGATCACAGAAGCAAGCATTTCTCTCCTGACTGTCTTCTCTGCTGCGTTCTCGGGCCTAAGATTTGATCCTATGTGAGGCTTCATCCACGGAGGACTCCCCTCCCTTAGAGGCAAATCGGCCTATCCAGAAAGGGCGGAGCCAGAGGAGTGTGGTGCCTGCATCATATAGCCAATGAATTCCACCACGACACGTAGAAAAACCTACAATATAAGTGTGACAATGGGGAAACAATGCAGGCCAGCATCAGACATAGAGAATGAAGATGACAATTCTGAGGACCAGATAATGACCAACCAACTAATCAGAAACTAATCAGAAAACAGAAAACACATTCTTCTCCAATACATATGGATCATTCGCCAGGTTAGACCACATACTGGCCCATAAAAATTACCTCCATAAAATCAAGAAGATAGAAATTGTACAGACTAGCTTCTCAGATCAAAATTCACTGAAATTATAAGTAAAATACAAATAAATAATAAAAACTCTAGAACCTGGAAATTAAACAGTGCACTACTGAACAACCAGTGTGTTAGATGATATCAAAGAGGAAATAAAAATATTTATCTAAAATGCAAATTAAGACACAAATTGTCAGATGTTGTGGGACACAGAAAAAGTGGTATAAAGAAGGAAATGTATAGCTTTGTAAGCAAACATCAGGAAGTAGGGACCTACACAAATAGTTTAATGACACAGCTTATAAATTATAAAATGATGAACAAAAGGAACGAAAAATAGGTAGGCAGAAAAAAATAACAAATCTTAGAGTAGAACTCAATGAAGTGGAAATCCAAAATACAATTCAAAAGATCAATGAAAGCAAAGATTGGTTACTTAAAAAAGTAAACAAGATTGATATGCTTCTAGGAAAAATCACAAAAAAAAAAAAAAAAGGAAAGAGAGAAACTTAGTAAACTGGGTTAGAAATGAAAATAGGGTTATCACTGCTGATACTTCAGAGATTCAAAGGGTAATTAGAGACTACTTTGAGAAATTCTATGCCACAAACATGAGAACCTGAAAGAAATGGGTAAATTCTTGGACTCTTATAATCTCCCACGGTTGAACCAGAATGATGTAGCATATCGAAACGGAACCATCAACTATTGAGAAAATTAAAATGGCTATCAAAAGTCTTCCCAAAAACAAAAGCCCAGTCCCAGTTGAATTCACTAATAAATTATTTCAAATCTTTCAAGAACTTCTACCTATCTTTTTCAGGTTCTTTCAGGTAATAGTAGAAACAAAAACACTCCCAAATAATTCTTACAAAGCTAATATCACTATGATACCGAATCCTAACAGAAAGCTGCAAAAAAGAAACTACAGTCAAATATCTCTGATGAACACAGATGCAAAGCTCCTCAATAAAATCCTGGCAAATAGGATCCAACATCTCATCAAGAAAGTCATACACTATGACTAAGTAGGTTTCATTTCAGGAATGAACAATAAAAGGAAAAATAAAAACCATATGATCATATGAATAAATGCAGAGAAAACATTCAGTAAGTCCAACACCCATTCGTGATTAAAAACTCTCAAAAACATGGGAATGGATGGAACTTTTCTTAGCATATTCAAGGCCAGTGGTCGGCAACCGTTTTTTTCAAATAAGCCAAAACTCGCCTAAACCACAATTGAAATTTATTTTGAGTCACATTTTTTTGTTTGTTTTTTGGGTCACACACAGCAATGCTCAGGAGTTATTCCTGGCTCTAGGCTCAGAAATCGCCCCCAGAAGGCTTGGGGGATCATATGGAATGCCGGGATTCAAACCAGTGACCTTCTGCATGCAAAGCAAATGCCTTACCATTGTGCTATCTCTCTGCCCCCCCCTTTTTTTTGGGGGGGTCACACCCAGAAGTGCTCAGGGGTTACTCCTGGCTCTATGCTCAGAAATCGCTCCTGGCAGGCTCAGGGGACCATATGAGATGCTAGTATTTGAACCACCAACCTTCTGCATGAGAGGCAAACACCTTACCTCCATGCTATCTCTCCAGCCCCGAGAGCCACATTTTTAAAACCGAAAATACATAGGATGGTACACTGTTTTTAGTTTCATTAAGTTTTTATTGAGAATATTCTGCATGCAAGTATCCACATAGGTTGGGAGGATATAAATAACACAACTAATAAAACAAAAACCAATGTTATTGGTAACATTAAATTCTATAAAATTTGCCTTACAATGTAGAGAAAATTATATCCTGGCAATGACAGACCAAGTCACAAACACTAATGTGAACATTGGCCTTGAATTTCCTTGGATAGTTTGAGTAAGTCAGTTTTGTATGTTGTATTTAATTTTAGGCATAATTCCAGGTTCTCATCGATGAGATGATTTCTCAATTGACTCTTGATAAGATTCATAATTGAAAATGATTGTTCGCATAAATATGTAGACCTGAACAAGGAAAGAACAGCAAATGTAAAGATAGCCTCCTCCATTTCTATTTTAAATTGTTTTAATTATTTTAATATTTTTAATTATTTATTTTTATATTTTTTAATTTCTATTGTTTTTAATTTTATTTGTTTGGGTTCTGCTTAGTACAAAATTCTAGAAAAAAATGTCTTGCTAGGGATAAAAGCTCAGGTCAAAACCAGAGATTGTATAGCCTGTCATTCTTACTCCTAAATGCACCAGCAATATAATATGACACAATTCCCTTTTGCATAGGTATACTAAATAAAAAGGAAATCTTAAGTATGGAAACAAGCTCTTATCTACTAGGGATAAGAACCCATAAATTTTATAATACCGGAGCACCTCCCACCCTGAACATTTCTCATGGGAACTTGATTTAGACTTCATGTGATCAGAAAGGGTCCATTCAATCTTGAATCCCAGATCTCATCCTTAGAACTGACACTGTTCCAGGCAATAGCACCAGGAACCAAACTCCTCCCTTCTGGGGAGTTCTTAATACCCCTATGGCATGAAGTCTCCCCAAGTTGATAAGACACCCTGATAATGAGGAAACAGTGACAGCTTGATCTAAGAGCAGGTTGCCCTACCACACCACCTAATGGTAAAATGAAATCAGAAGACACTTCATCCTTTAATCTGTGCGAAACCAAGATCACTAATTACAGAAGACTGTTTTGACAACTGCGACTGAGCAGAACCTTTCCTGGGACCAATAAGAAAGACCCTAGTCTAGGTTTGGGCCTAAGATTTGTAAAAAAAAAAAAAACAAAACAAGATCTCTAATTTCAGAAGTCTGACTCTGACAGCAACCACTGAGCAGAACTTCTGAAAACATAAGTAAAGACTATCTTAGGCTTTTTCCTAGGATCTGTGCAAAAACCAAAGTTACTTATTACAGAAGACAGACTACAACATCCATGACAGAGCAGAACTTCTGAAACCATAAAGAAAGACTCTATCCTAGACTTTATCCTAGGATCTGTGCAAATACCAAGATCTCTAATTACAAGAGGACTGATTTTGACAACCACAACTGAGCAGAATGTTTCCTGACACCATAAAAAGAACTTGGGGTTCAATAATGAGCATATCTGGAGCCTGTAGTTGTTTCCATGACGTTATGTTTCAAGGAGGTAGGAAAACTGTATCTCTTAGGCCAAGAGAATTAAGTTTCTAATTTCCCCAATACTAACTGTACCTATGCAAAAAAAAATAAAAAATAAAAAAACCTTCCCATACCAGCCCTCCTTTCTTTTTCTTTCTTTCTTATTGTTGTTGTTTATTGTTGATGTTGTGCTTCTTTTTTTTCTTCCAGTTTTTGTGCCACACACGGTGGTGCTCAGGGGTTACTCCTGGCTATCTGCTCAGAAATAGCTCCTGGCAGGCACAGGGGACCATATGGGATGCCAGGATTCAAACCAACCACGTTAAGTCCTGGATCAGCTTCTTGCAAGGCAAACACTGCTGTGCTATCTCTTCGGCCTCGATGTTGTGCTTCTTGTTGCTGCTTGCTTTGGTTCATTGTTTTTTTTTTGTTTTTGTTGTTTTATTTCTTTTCCCTTTCTCCACATCTCTTCTTTTAAATTGATATTGATAGCACATAGATGAACATATCCCAGATTTCTCTCTCTTTTTTTTTTATCCCAACAGAACCACAGAACTTGAATCATCTTGTTCTGCTTCATAAATGGGGTGAGGTGGGGTGGGAGTGGATTGTACCAGAAACAAACAGAAGCATGAACATTGAGTGGAAATAAAAAGTGATCATACATAAATAACAAACCTGAAGTCAATGATAATAGAATCAAGATATCCAATCCACAACAAGTTATATACAAAAGGGACCTGTTACACTAGTAGTCCAAGGGGGAGGTATGAGATGTATGCTGGGAACAAGGGTGGAGGGAGGACAACACTGGTGGTGGAAATGGCCTTAATTTACTGTCACTATGTACCTTAAATATAACTGAAAGACTTGTAACTCACATTGGTCACAATAAAAAAATTAATGTTAATTGTTCTTATTATATAATAAAAATGTAATTATTCTTATATTGTAGTTTTTACTATTCCAGTTCACTTCTTTCAAGACTGTAAAGTTTATTATCTCTTACTTTTAAAATAATTTTCTGAAATTTATATACATATTTTTAAAAGGCAAACATTATTCTAAAGTTTATCATGTATAATTAACTTGCCTTTAATCTATGTATAGGAATACTCTCACCTGAAGGAGAAAATGAATTAATGAGTGTTATACTGTATAATTTAATTTAAAATATATAGAATGGTTTTCTGAGAAGTTAAAATAGCAGCTTAAAATATTTATGTATTTGAGTTGAATAAGAACTTCTAAGATACCACACTTTTTTGAACACCTTCTGTATGCCTTCCATAAGACTTAGTGCAATGAATGAGGAAAAGACAAATCAGGTCAGGGAAGTCAAGTGATTGTCCAAGAACACTCCAGTTCCATGATCCCATGACACTCTTGAGGGGAAAGGGAAAGAAGTTTGAGAAGTGCTTTTTTAAAAAAAATTTTATTGTGACCAAAGTAAATTACAAATCTATCACAGTAACAGTAATATTTAAAGTACATAGTGACAATAAATCAAGGCCATTCCCATCACCAGTGTTGTCCTTCCTCCACCCCTATTCCCAGAATGCATCCGATATATTCCTCTCTTGCACTCGGTCTGCTAGTGTTAACTACTTCCCTCTATTTGTAGCTTGTTGTAGATTGGGTATCGATTTTGTTATCATTGACACTGGGTTTTGGTGCTTGGTCGGATCATTTTTCATTTCCGCTCAATGTTCATATGTCTGTTTAGTCCTTGTACCATATTCCCGTCAATAATTTCAGGCTTTCAAAAGAATATTTTATTCCTTGTCTAGTAATTTTACTTTAGTTTCAGGTCATGATATGCTGGAACATTTGTATTCTTAATAAAATATTCTCTTGAAAAAAAAGATAAACTTTGGGTGGTATGATATTGGAAAGGTACAAGGTGGAGCACATTCCACTTTCTATTCTCAAGACTTTTTAAAATCCAGATTTTCCCCGGATGGAAACTCTTCATCCAGACATATATTACTCTCCTCCACTGTAACTTGCAGGTCAATTTTAGGACATTTCTGCCTAAACAGATACCTAATTGCAACTCAAATTAAACCTCTTAAGAAAATCAAATTAATGAATTTATAAAATATATAAATAAAAACAAACCATCTATAACACATTAATGTCAAGACAGAAAACACACAAATAAGAACAGAGAAAAAACAACACATTTTTAAAATAAATTACTAGATGATAATAAATTCCATTATACTGTGGCTCCCAGGACATCAATGATTTCTCCAATGAATATTTGGCCTCAGGGTAAATGCAATGTATCCTTCAAAAAAAAGATGAGAAAAAAAAATCACCATTATTTTTATTTTCACAGTCAACTTGTTAACTTTAGTGTGTGAGGAATGTACCTAAATATATATAAATATATATTCTTAGTATTATTTATGGTTTCCAGAAGCTTGCCCTAACATGACGATCCAGGTCTAGGATGAAAGACCCAGTGGCAATCTTAACAACATGTATTCAAAAGCCATCTAAAGAGCCATTTGGATATTTGGAATAATATAAAGGGGGGACCATTAAATAAATTTTAATAGAGCTCTCAGAAATCCTGAACTTCAACATATTATTTACAGTAATGGGGTAGTGTCACAATGGTGATATGGTGGTGAGAATTCATTGTAACAAACATGTGTGCACCAAGAATGAATAGTTTCATGAAAGAACAACTAAAATTTGTAAATAATAATATTAATAACTTCAATATACTCTTTATGAAACATAAAACTAATACCTATAAGCATTAGAGCTACTAAGACAAGAAACTGGGAGATCTGCCTTGGTTCCATGGTTCAACTGTTTTCATGAGAACTTTGGTAGGTGATATGGGATTGATTTGTATGGAGGCAAAGTTCATTGCGAGAGAAAATGGACTGTACACGTACATTCACTTATCTTCCTCCAACAGGAAACTGAATTTATTTGCAGAATTCAAGTGACTACAATAGGGATTCCAGATATATTGAAGAAGAACTTGAGATAAATCATCATTCTTACAGAGATATATTAGAAAATTAATCCATATTTTTTTTGTTTTTTGGGGGGGGTCACACCCACTGGCTCTCAGGGATTACTCCTGGCTCTGTGCTCAGTAGTCGCTCCTGGAAGGCTCAGGGACCATATAGGATGCTGGAAATCAAACTGGAGTCCATCCGGGGTTTGTCGCCTGCAAGGCAAATGGCCTACCACTGTGCTTTTGCTCCAGCCCTCCCATAAAAATATTTAACAGCAATTGTTAAAAGCAATAATTATTCTTACTTTGCTTCAACCTCTAAGGTTAAGTACCAAAAAGTTAAGTTATTGTAGTTAATAAAACATATTTGTAAATTTGTTCAGACTGATAAATTATAAAATATTGATTACATTCTTCTAGTTTTCTTATATCTTCTTAGTTTTCTAGGTCTAATAACATATTAATTTCTGCCAATAAAGAATCAGTTTGGTATAATTAGAAAACAAGATGTTATTGTTTAAAGAGTGTAAAGTTTCCATAATTTTTGATAAAAGTTCTAGAGATCTGTTGTATAGCAGAGTGCTTATAGTTAATTATAACATACAGTACGCTTATGTTGCCAGTAAATGACATGTTATCTGTTTTCACCACAATTGAAATAAAGTTACTCCTTTTAGGGTGGCTCCTTCTACCTAAAATACTACAACTCTGAATTCCAAGGCAATTGATTTAGAAAGTATAAGACCATACTTTACCATTGTTAAGGAAAGTTTATGTGAACATTTGATTGAAGAGCCAAAGATATTTATGTCAAATGATTCCTCATATGCTATGACATAGTACTTTTTTTTGGTAAATAAGCCTCTTAATAATTTAGAATAATACTCAATATAAACCTGTGCCCTGCTTATTAGAGGCCAAAGAAGCAAAAATCATACATCAGTGACTTTTAGAAATTGTTAATTTTATTAAGTAAGTGTGATTTACAAAGTTATTCAAAGTTGAGCTTCAGACATACAATATCCCAGCATGTTTGTAGTGAAGAAACATGTTTACAATAGTGTAAAAAGTTATGTTAACATTGATGTACCATTTCTATACCCATCACCACCAAAGTGTCTGATATTCTCCACTATTATTCTTATGTTACTTCTAGTCTACCTTTCATTTCTTCTCTCCTTCACCCCATTACTTAGTAATCTCATTTTTTAATCACAGGTTGTCTATTCCTTGCTCTGTTTTATCAATTAAATAATAAATGGTGAAAGATAAAGGTAGGTTAGGCAACTGTTAACCAAGATTGTTCCCACTTTCATAATTTGTCTAGAACATCAACAATGTTCCTCAAGTCTAAAAACTTGGGTCAAATGATTTATTTTGGAAATAGGGACAAATAAATCTTTTTTTGTTTTGTTTCGTTGTTTTTTTTGGGGGGGTCACACCTGGCGGTGCTCAGGGGTTACTCCTGGCTGTCTGCTCAGAAATAGCTCCTGGCAGGCACGGGGGACCATATGGGACACCGGGATTTGAACCAACCACCTTTGGTCCTGGATCGGCTGCTTGCAAGGCAAACGCCACTGTGCTATCTCTCCGGGCCCGGGACAAATAAATCTTAACATCATTGTCTATGACACTCATTGAGAATATACAATATCTGTGTATCCAGGAAATATCTCCTCTGTTCTTTTTAGAGTTGCAATATGCTATACATACTGAAATACTCATCACACATTCTGCCAATCTCCAAAGAACAGGTATTTGAGAACAAGCTTGATGGTTTCACTGTCTCTCCAACAAAAGTTTGGAGAATGTGAAGAAGGTTGAGAGTTATAGAAGGCCAGATGTAGATAGGATACCTATCCAAGTTTCTGCTCTAAAAATCAAAGGGGTAACAGAATTTTATAAATTGAAAATGACTCATTTGTCTGCATATGTCAGAAACAAAGAGATTTATTCAATTTATACTTCAAATCTATACTTCAAATTTATACTTCAAATTTATTCAATTTATACTTCAAATCTTTTGCTTTGTTTTGTTTTTGTTTAAAGGTTAGGATACTTTCAACTGCACAGGATTTTCTTATGACATTAGAATTAGACATGAGTCTTAATAAGACTCTGCTGACCACATGCAGTGCAGGAAAATAAATCTTAGTCAGCTGCATTCAGGGGAAGACCTTTCCCTGCTAGACTATCTCTCCCACCCCTAGATATGGTTTTAAGCAACAGTAAAGGAATATTATGCTTAGCAGGGGAGAGAGGAGATAATTAAGAATTCTAAGTAAAAATTTTAAGTTAAGAAATGATTTTATAAACACCAAAAATTAGCACTCTAATAAATTAGTATTCATAAATAGTTTCATATTTATTTTAAGTCTTTGGGACCCTTCATAAACTAAATAAGAAGAATCTATTTTGAACTTTTTACCATGCCCTTTTTGGCATAATAATTGCTAGTGACTGATTATTAAAACAATCAAGAATATAAAATTATTTCTGGTTGGGGAAATAAGCTACATTTGGTGGTAAATAACAAACTTGGTATTCTCCCCTCTATCTGTTCAGGAATCACCTCTTGTACAAGAGGATTGATTATACAGTGTTAAGGACCAAACTGGGCTTCCTCATGCAAAGCAAGTGCTCAGTCCATTGAATACCTCTCTAGTTCTAAAGTCAAATTTTTTAGGAGATGGGTACATTGATGATAGGTATGGTGTTGAAATTATGTGCATAAAAACATTATTGACAAGATGCAAACTAAAGTATCTCAATTCTATGTTAAAAAAATTTTAAGGGCAAATTTTCCTAAAATTTCAACAAAGCTAAATAAATGTATTAATAGAACTAAGACTCATGCCAGATTCCTTTCCAAAAATGTGGTACCTAACATCAATAACAGAATAGATACCCTATCTACAACAAGCTATACACAGAGGAGAACATTTTCACTTGCACTCTGGGGTACAAAGGGGAGATAGGGGACACATATTGGAAAATGGGGTGAAGGGAGGACAACCCTGGTGGTGGAAATGACCCTGACTCATTGTCACTATGTACCATAAATACTACTGTGAAAGATTTGTTATTCACTCTTTGGTCACAATAAAAATTTCAAAAAAAAAAAAAAAGAATGAATGAAAATGTACCTTTCCCCAGATAAACAATGAATATAATTCATTCAAATAAGAAATTATTTGAAAACTACTAATTATTAATTACTCCATTTGGTGAATATATGACTGAGATGAGGTTAGAAGTGTCAGATTTGGTCAAGCATCAAGAACTTCACTTCTACTTATTATTATTATCTATCTAAAGCTCCTGGTAGAAATGGAAATTATTTTCCCTGAGAGCTGAGCTGACTTTACTATTGTTTCTTTGTTTGTTTGGTTTTTGGTTTTGGGGTCATACCTGGCAGCGCTCATGGGTTACTCCTGGCTCTACACTCAGAAATCGCTCCTGGCAGGCTCGGGGACCATATGGGACGCCAGGATTCGAAACACCATCCTTCTGGAAGCAAGGCAAACCACCTTAACCACCTCTAATTCCAAAGTCCAAATCTAAGCTATGTCTCCCACTGCATTATTTAATACAGTCACAATGCCCACCTACATATATAGATCCTGTCTGATTTGCCATTCCTTATACACGTCTAAACTAAACATTATTCTGTTCTCATTTATAAATGAATAAAAAGAAATCCAAAAAGGTTAATAATAGCCCATATCACGTAATTTAGTTCCTGATTTACATGATCTTTCAGTCAGTTGTATAAATATTTATTGAAGATTTGTTTTAAGAGAAAGACACTGAGAACCATGAGAATTAGAATGATTGCTCATAAATTGCTTCCCATATGGTAATTCTCTGCAATATTATTTATAAGATTTTAATCATCACAAAGTTTGTCCTCTTCTCAGCCTCCAACAACTCTTGACTGAGCCTAACTCAGTAAGAAGATCTTATTAGACTGATTAAACCTGGCTCTTCCCATCTTTTTACTTATTTATTACCTTGCTACCAAGACAACTAGAGATCAAGCAGGTATAAAATATTTTTAATCTGTGGCTGATTTCAAAGCCATTCATACCTGTTTTTAATTCCTTTTATAAAAAATATTTTAGAAATAATATTGTGTTCAATAGGCAAAATATTCCCAGGTAATAAGAATTCTAAACTCTCCAAACCAAGAAAATCACTGGTTTAGTACTAGAGATATAGTGTATATAGCCTTGCATAAAGTTAATGCTTGTTCAATTTCTGACACCACTTATAGCTGCCTGGGCATGGTAAAAATTAAACCATCAGCACAGATCCAGGGCTACTCCTGGATCAAATAAATAAAATTATATTGAAGCATTGGCTTACATTTGAAAATTTATCTCTACAAGAACAAGCATAAAAGGTGTTTTAAAAAATTATGCATTATGGAGCAGGAGCTATAGCATAGCAGTAGGGCATTTGCCTTGCAAGCAGTGGACCCAGGATGGACCCAGACTTGATTACTGGAAACCCATATGGTCCCCTGAGCCTACCAGGAGTGATTTCTGAGCAGAGCTAGGAGTAACCTTTGAGAACTGCCTGGTGTAGCCCAAAAACAAAACAAAGAAAGTATGCATTAGTTTAAAAATGCTTTGAAATATTAAGATAAATAAAAGTTCAATACCAAAAACACAATAAACACACACACCTTCATAAAAGTAGTGTGAGAATGGCCAAAGTCATAGTACAGTAGTAGGGTGCTTGCCATGCAGTCAGCTGACCTAGGTTCAATCCACATTATTTCATATATTCCCCTGTAACTGCCTGCAGTAATCCCTGAAAGCAGAGGCAAGACTAAGTCCTGAAAACTAATGGGTGTGACCTCCCCCCAGACAAAAACAAAACAAAACAAAAGACAATAAAAAATTAAAATGACCCCACGCGAACGGTCCGCCCCGCCCCCGCAGCGTTTCTCTGGCCTCCAGAGGCTAGGGAGGCTCCGCCCGCCCACGCAGCGCGCGAACGGTCTGCCCCCACAGCGTTTCTCTGGCCTCCAGAGGCTAGGGAGGCTCCGCCCACCCACGGTCCGCCCCGCCCCTGCAGCGCCCCGCCCACCCACGCCGGTTCCGCCCCGCCCCCTGCTGGGCTTTTGCTGCCTCTCAGCACTAGCTGACAACAATAGGGCAAAGCAAGGAATCAGGCCACAGGAAGAGCAAGGAGGAGCCAAACCTCAGCAAGCTCTCCCAACAGTACCTCTAGATCCACCCTCAGGGAGGAGACCCATTCCCACACAACAGGGGATCAAAACAGGCTGAAATCGGAAGGAACAGCACTCCAAAGCACACCAATAAATACAAAAAAAATATGGGTAAATCAAAGAGAACCCTAAGTTCTGAAGATACAGAGACAAACCCTAACAAGTTTCCAAGTCCGCCAAAATGCACAGATCCCTGGGAAGGTGAACTAAAAGCAGCAATGAGGAAGGAAATGCAAGAATTAATAAAAGTAATGAGAGAAACCTTAGCTACAGAATATAAGATAGCTATGGATGAACGAATAAGCCAAATTAAAGAAGAAATGTTAAAGAGCATGAGAGAGTCCATACAAAAAGAAGTGAAGGAATTAACAGACAAAGTAACGAGCCTTACTAGCAGAAAAACAGAGTTGGAGAAACACATTGAAGAACTCGAAGGAAAACTGCAAACAAAAAATGAACAAGAAACCAACAAAGAAATAAAAGGCAAAGCACTGGAAGGAAAAGTCCAGTACCTAATGAACAAGGACAAAAGAAACAATCTAAGAATCGTGGGTATACCAGAAGGGGAGGAAATAGGGAAAGGGGAAGAACAAGTAGTCAGAGAGATAATAGCAGAGAACTTCCCCACCCTCTGGAATGAAACTTCAGGGCAAATACAGGAGATCAAGAGGGTCCCTAATAAAATAGACCCCAATAAACCAACACCAAGACATATAGTAATCCAAATGGCAAAAAAAAATAAAGAGAAAGAGGAACTTCTTAAAGCAATAAGAGAGAAAAAAAAACCTCAAATACAAAGGTAGGGACATAAGAATCAAACCAGATCTCCCAGTCAAAATAATTCAAGCAAGAAGACAGTGGAATAACATATTTAAACGACTGAATGAAAGAAACTTCCAACCTAGAGTCCAATACCCAGCAAAATTATCATTCATATGGGAGGACAGACTAAAAACATCCTCAAACAAGACCGAACTAGAGCTATTTGTGCAAACAAAACCGATCCTAAACGACCTACTCAGAGATGAATTACACAATCCAAACCCCCGATTGTAACAAAAACCACCCTATACAACACAACTGCACAACAGTCCTCTCTCTCAATAATCTCCCTAAATGTTAATGGCCTAAACTCCCCAATTAAAAGACGCATAGTAGAGAACTGGATTAGGAAAAATAAACCGGACTTCTGCTGTCTACAAGAAACACACCTACAGCTACAGAATAAGCATAGGCTTAGAATAAAAGGATGGAAAGTAATTATTCAAGCCAATGGAAAACAACAAAGAGCAGGGACAGCCATTCTTATATCAGACCAAATCACTTTCAATCTCAAGAAAGTGATCAGAGATAAAGAGGGTCACTACTTACTGATCAGGGGAACACTAGATCAAGAAACACTAACCCTGGTCAATATCTATGCACCTAATGTAGAGTCAGCAAAATATGTGAGGCAACTGCTCGTAAACCTGGAGAAACACATGAAGGGAAATGTGATAATAGTAGGGGACCTCAATACTCCATTATCACCACTGGACAGATCCACCAAACAGAAAAATAGCAAAGAAATAAGAGCTCTGAATGAAAAATTAGAAGATTTAGGACTAATAGACTTATATAGAGCCCTCCACCCTCAGAAAACAGAATACACATTCTTCTCAAGTCCACATGGAACCTTCTCCAGAATAGACCATGTCTTAGGAAACAAAGCCAACCTATATAAGACCATGAAGGTAAGGATCATTAGAAGTACCCTTTCAGATCACTATGCAACAGAGCTCAAAATTGGGGTCAAGAAGAAGCAATGGATAAAAACTAATACCTGGAGATTAAACAACATGCTGCTCAACAACAGCTGGATCAAAGAGCAACTCAAGGAAGAAATAAAAAGATTCCTTGAGACAAATGATAATGAAGAGACAACATGTCAAAATTTATGGGACACAGCAAAAGCAGTAATTAGGGGGAAACTCATAGCAATACAGGTCTATGTCAAGAAACAGGAAAATAACAAAACCAACAGTTTAAAAGATCACCTCAAAGAATTGAAACAACAGCAACAGAGGAACCCAACCACAACCAGAAGGCAAGAAATAATAAAAACCAGAGCAGAAATAAACAGCATAGAAACTAAGAAAACAATACAAAAAATCAATGAGACCAGGAGTTGGTTTTTCGAAAAAATAAACAAGATAGACAAACCACTGGCAAAACTCACCAAAAAAAAGAGGGAAAACACCCAAATCAGTAGGATCACAAATGAAAGGGGAGAGATTACAACAGAACCCCAAGAAATACAACATATCATGAGATCATATTATGAGCAACTCTACTCAGCTAGGATAGAGAACCCAGGAGAAATCGACAGATTCCTGGAGAAAAACCCTCTTCCAAGACTGGACAAAGAAGAACTAGAAAGCCTAAACAGACCAATCACCTCAGAGGAAATTGAAGATGTAATTAAAAAACTCCCTAAGAACAAAAGCCCAGGCCCAGACGGATTTACAGGTGAATTCTACCAAACATTCCGAGAAGATTTACTACCACTTTTTCATAGGCTTTTCCAAACCATAGAAAAATCAGGAATCCTTCCTAACTCCTTCTATGAGGCAAATATCACACTCATCCCCAAAGATGGCAAAGACACCACTAAGAAAGAAAACTACAGACCAATCTCACTAATGAACATAGATGCAAAGATACTCAACAAAATCTTAGCAAACCGAATCCAGCTCTTCATCAAAAAGATCATACATCATGACCAAGTGGGATTCATACCAGGAATGCAAGGTTAGTTCAACATACGCAAATCAATTAACATTATACATCACATCAACAACAAGAAAAACAAAAACCACATGATCATATCAATCGATGCAGAGAAGGCGTTTGACAAAATCCAACACCCTTTCATGTTAAAGACACTCAGCAAAATAGGGTTAGAAGGAACCTTCCTGAAGATAGTTACAGCTATTTATGAAAAGCCTACAGCCAACATTATACTTAATGGCGAGAAACTAGAAGCATTCCCACTAAGGTCAGGAACTAGGCAAGGCTGTCCACTCTCTCCACTCTTATTCAATATAACCTTAGAAGTCCTAGCAATAGCAATTCGACAAGAGAAGGGAATCAAAGGAATCCAAATGGGAAAGAGGAACACAAACTATCTCTATTTGCAGATGATATAATGATATACATCGAAAACCCCAAAGAGTCCACAGTAAAACTCCTAGAAACAATTAACCAATACAGCAAAGTGGCTGGATACAAAGTCAATACACAAAAGACAGTAGTGTTTCTATATACAAACAACGAAGTCGAGGAGAGAGAGATTAAAAATACAATACCATTTAAAATAGTATCAAAAAATATCAGGTACCTAGGAATCAACCTTACAAGGGAAGTGAAAGATCTATACCAGGAAAACTTCAAAACGCTTCAGAAAGAAATTGAAGACGATCTAAAGAAATGGAAGAACATCCCATGCTCATGGATAGGTAGAATTAACATAATCAAAATGACTATCCTACCCAAACTACTATATAGATTTAATGCAATCCCTATCCAAATCCAGACACCATTCTTTAAAGAAATAGAACAATCAGTCACAAAATTTATCTGGAACCACAAAAGACCCAGGATAGCCAAACACATACTGAAAAACAAAAAGCTGGGAGGCATCTCCTTACCTAACTTGAAACTATACTATAAAGCTATAGTAATCAAAACAGCATGGTACTGGAACAGAAATAGGACCTCAGACTAGTGGGTCAGAACAGAATTCCCAGACATAGGGGCCGGAGAGATAGCATGGAGGTAAGGCATTTACCTTTCATGCAGAAGGTCATCGGTTCGAATCCCGGCATCCCATATGGTCCCCCGTGCATGCCAGGACCAATTTCTGAGCCTGGAGCCAGGAAAAACCCCTGAGCACTGCCGGGTGTGACCCAAAAACCACAAAAAAAAAAAAAAAAGAATTCCCAGACATAAACCCCAAAATATACAGCCAAATAATATTTGACAAAATAGGCAAGGATCTGAAGTGGAACAAAGGAAGTCTATTCAACAAATGGTGTTGGTACAACTGGAAAACCACATGTACGAAAGTGAAGATTGACCCATACCTCACCCCTTATACAAAAGTTAACTCAAAATGGATCAAAGACCTTGAAATCAGACCCGAATCTATAAAGTTTATCGAGAATAAAATAGGCAGAACACTCGAAGACCTATATATCAAAAAGGTCTTTGAGAATGGAGCACCAATGGCAAGAACATTAGCATCAAATATAAACAAATGGGACTACATCAAACTAAAAGCTTTTGCATGGCAAAAGAAACCCTACTTAACGCAAAAAGACAGTTAACAGAATGGGAAAAAATCTTTTCACTCGATATATCAGATAAAGGGCTGATATCTAGAACATACAAAGCACTCAGAAAGCTGAGCCCCCCAAAACCAAATAAAGCCATAAAAAATGGGGAGATAAAATGAATAGACACTTCTCTGAGGAAGACAGAAGGATGGCCAACAAACACATGAAAACATGCTCACCTTCACTCATTATCAGGGAGATCCAAATCAAGACAACAATGAGATACCACCTTACACCAGTGAGGATGGCTCACATCAAAAATAATGGAAACAACCTTTGTTGGCGGGGATGCGGTATGAAAGGAACTCTCATCCACTGCTGTTGGGAATGCCCCCTAGTCCAACACCTATGGAGAAAAGTCTGGAGAGTGCTCAAAGAACTCAGAATTGAGCTGCCATTTGACCCAGCAATTGCGCTCCTAGGCATATATCCCCAAGGTGAAAGGACATTCATTCCAAAATATGTATGCACCACACTATTTATCGCAGCACTCAGTATAATAGCCAAATCTTGGAACCAACCTCGATGTCCAACAACAGATGAATGGATCATTAAGATGTGGTACATATACACAATGGAATATTACATGGCAGTTAGAAATGATACAATCACAGACTTTGCAGCAACGTGGATGGCCCTAGATCATGTTATGTTAAACAAAGTAAGTCAGAAGACAAAAGATAAACACAGAATGGTAGCACTATTCTGAAGCACCTAGAACATATATTTTATACAAAACTAATACCTAACAACTAAATAAAAGGGTTTAACAGGGTAGAATCTCCAAACACTGTAATAGTCAACATATACTTGGGAGCAGTGTCCAAAATACATGAAAAAGGAACAACACGAACTCTTAACTACACATTATACCACAAAGAAAACAACAACAAAAGAAACAGCAACATAGAGAGAACAGGTATGTAATCAGACTTCTACAACAAAGGCCCACAATAATCCCTTAGAGATCGTATACAGGAACAGAAGTATAGAACACCATGGGAAATCACTGACTGCAATGGAAACATACCATAACACTATGTTTTAATGCCTTTATCTTACTATATTTTAAATAACCTCTCAGCTTTTCTGTTCACAGGCGCCCTTGGATACAAAGGGCAGACAAACTAAGACGGCAACTCGGGATACCACGCGAGATACCATACCTTGCTTGCAATACGAGATGGCCCCAAGAAAACTCTTTGACATACACTTTATCTCTAGGTTACACCTTCTTTTAGGAACTGAAGCACGTGACCAGTCAGACCACCGAAGCAGTAACTGAGACGTACAGACTTAAACTACAGGCTCTACTTTTTTTTATTTTTTCTCTTTTCCCCCTTTCACTTTTCTCTTTTCTATTCTTCTCTTTGCTTTTTTCCCTTTCTCTTCTCCCTTTCTTTCTAAGCTATTTTCTCTTTTCTCTCCCTTCATACCCCTCCCATATACCTTCCCCTTTCTCCCCTCCAGAAATCCAACTATCCCTTCACCCCCCAATCCCATCCAGATCTCCCACCATATTGAAACTCTTCACCCTCAGTCCTTAATCTATTAGGCATCAAGATCGACCTCCTACCCAACGAACCAGTACCCAGCACCCAGGCGAGGGGACACCCAGTCAAACCCACACCTCGTCTCCTGCAAGAAAAGACAGCCAACTCCCCTGCGGACTCATGATGCGAGGCCCTCCATACCAACTCCCCCTAATGTGGACTGTTTCTTGAAACTGGACCTAGGTCCAAAAGTATCCCCAAAGCAAGAACTCTTCCAAGACCTCCCTGCCGCAAATTTTTACCAATCTGAAGAAGGTCAGGGGTGTGATAGAAAGATGCCTGGGAACCCATGCACCACAAGAAAAACCCAAAAGACAATGGGAAAAACTGTACTTCCAACATAGGCATAAGACCTGTAATATAGCACCGCTTTACCAGCTTTCCCCCAAATGTAAGATAGTCTTTTGCACCACTTTGGTCCTTTAAAAACTTCACTAACTCATTTTATTTCTTTTCTTTTCTTTTCTTTTCTTTTTTTTTATTTTTTTTAAAATTAATTAAGTTATTTTTTAAATGTCTGTCCTACATATACATTTGTGAGCTGATACATTTTTTATTCCTTTTTTTTTTTTTATCATTTTTGGGTATGTGACCTGTTTCTGTTATCCCCTCTGTCCACCCCCAAATACTCCAACAATATAAGGTAGCACCATTTCTTCCTGCAAAGGCACAGTAAATAAAGGGGAAATCTTACATAAAAAAAAGAGCTCTTGTCTACTAGAGATAAGAACTCATAGTTGTTTACAATACAGGGATATCTCCTACCCTGAAAATATGTCATGTGGAATCAATTTAGACTTCAGGTGATTAGATACCATTCATCCAGCCTTGAACCCTGGACCCCAGACATAGAAACGGCACAGTTCCTCACAACAGCTACAAGAAACAAATCCCAGCTGGGACAGCCTTAATACTGTGGGGCCACCAACAAGGACCAGCTCTAACATGATATCCTGACAACGAGGAAAATGTGAACAACCTGACCTTAGAACAGATTAGCCTACCTTACCAGCCAATGACAAGACAAAACCAGAAGACTTGTCACCCTTTGGTAGGTCCAAAAGCCAAGATCGTGAGTTATAGAGGACTGGCTGCTAGAACCATGACCAGACTGTATATATCTTGGGACCAATAAAAAAGCCCTAGTTTAGGGTTTGAACTATGACCTGCACAATACTTATGATCCCCAGTTCCAAAGGTCTGGCAGAGACAATTGTAACGGAGTGGGGCTTCGGGAAGCACAAAGAAAGACGCTATCCTAGGCGCCATCCCAGGTTCAACACAAAGACCAAGATCTCCAACCACAGAAGATGGATTAAAATGACACTGAAGGAACGGAACCTCAAGAACCACAAAGACTGACTTCATCATAAGTCCCACCTCAGGATCCGTGCAGATACAGAGACCTCTAGACACAGAGGTCTGATTGTATCACACAGGACAGGGCAGAAGTCTTCCACACACCACAAAAGCACCACCGGGAAAATAAATGATCCTGAGCAGAGTCTATAGTTGATCCCATGACAATATACTCCAAGGACGGAGAAACCCCATATTTCTTAGGCCAAGTGAATTCCTCTTTGAATGACCCCAATATTTACTGTGCCAGGGCAGGAGGGAAAAAACAAAAATAAAAAAAGTACAAAACCTCGGTTATTTTTTTTATATATATATTATTTTTTATCTTCATTTTTTATTATTATTATTATTATTATTATTATTTTTCTTTACCTACCTATCTTTGGTAGATTTCTCTGTTTGGGTGTGATTATTGAAATTGTTGTCCCCAGTTATACTTTTTTTTTTTCTCTTCTTTTCTTTCCTTTCTTTATGTGCTATGCCATGTTTCTTATTTCAAGACCATAGTGGTTTTCGTTTTGATTTGTTTTTGTTTGTTTCTTTTTTGTTTTTGTTTTTGTTTGTCTGTTTTTCTTTGTTTTGTTTTGTATTTTTTTCGTTTGCTTGTTTTTTTGTGGTGCTAATCGATATAGCCGGAATCCTCACTGGATATTCGACACTTCTTTTGGTACGGGGGGAGTGTTTCACCTTCTTTATCTCCTTGATCTCTCAAAGTGTTGATGAGAGCCCCTAGAAGGATTCCACACATTTTCGGCATATTAGTCTCTTACCCCAGCTTATTTCTTTTCTCTTTTTCAAACAAAACCATGCATCTTGAACTAACTAGTCCTACCTCCAGTTAGAGGGGGAAATAAGGGAGACATCAAGACCAAACAGGTGCAAGACTACTAGGTAGTGGGTCAGATACAGAGGGGACCACATATTCTAGCCACCCTGAGGGTGAGGGAAGAGGAAATGGGAGGGAGGACAAAAATGGAGGTATAGGTAAAGACAATCTGGTGATGGGAATCCCCCTTGCTTTTATGTAAATATGTACCTAAAATAATATTGTCAACAATATGTAAGCCACGATGATCAAAATAAAAATCATATTAAAAAAATTAAAATGACATACTTCAAAAGAAAAGTGTGAGTCATATGAATGTAAAGATATTTTACCTGGACTACATAAAGAATAAGACAATAACCAAATTAACATAAAAAGAGGAAGCTGAAAGATAATACAGGGGTACCAAAAATCTGGGGTTAGTCCTTGAGTACTGCTTGGTGTGGTAGCAAAAAAACAAACAAACAAAAGAATAAACAGGTAGTCTGAAATGTGATTCAGAGGTAAAGTTCTGTTTTAAATGTGTGGTCCCTAGGTTTGAGCTATAGCATTGTAAACAAAACAAAATAAAATGCAAAGTATTTGAATAAACATTGTTGACATTTAACAAAGAGACATACATGTGCTCAATGTTAAAATATGTGCTGCATCATTAACCATTACAAAATGTCTTATTTCTCCTAGAAAACTATAATCAAAGACAGATAAATATTGATATGAGCCTGCAGAAATTTGAACTTTTCTTCTATTATATCTAAAATAGCAAATGATATGGCCATTTTGAAAAACAAAAGTAAGGATCAGGTTAGGCAAAAAAAAAAAAAAGAGATATGATCTTAAATGTGTGTTAGTATTGTTGGTAAGATAATGGCAATTATACAATTCTAAAATTATAATGATCATCAAATTATATATCTAAATTATGAGTTATAAGCTTATGAATCATATACAAATCATTGCTAAATAAAATTAAGTCTTGGAAACCTCAAAAATATTAGAAGAAAAAATTGGACAAGATAATCCTCACTCAAAATAACTTAAGATTCAATTGCCGCACATTTTATTTATGGTTTCTCCCTATGGAGACACCATATGCCCCTATGGACGTCCCCATGTCATTATGCTTGTGAGATTTCTTCATAATGAACATAGACAAGAACTACAAATCGACTCATTAGAAAATGAGTAATGGAAAGTTGGCAAGTTCCCAGAACTGGAAAAACAGGTCAAACTTAGATTTAGTATGTCACCAACGCAAGTTTCTTGAACTCCCTCACTTTGAGAAAGAAAAATACAGCCCTTTGGAAGAAATCATCTCAAATATGTCAACTAATATATTCTGGAGATTAACACATAATAGATTACTGGGTAACAAATAGCACACTCAAAGGATAAAGCCAGAGATAGTATATCCCCATCTCTGTTCAGAGTAAACTAAATTCAGCTCATCATAGTGTGTGTTTGTGTGTGCAAACAGAAATTGTTTGTGTCTGTCATAGAAAATAAATAGAGAAGGGAAATTGGCTCTGATATTATCAGTAATTGTCTAGTTATTGAAGAGATGTCTCAAAGGACAAGGTCTGCTGCAGAAGCCCTACTCACTATTCTATGCCTCAAGCTCCACGGAAGCTGATCGTTACTTTTATTTTTTAAGTGCAATTTTTAGAATCTCATTAATAGTGCAAATTAATTTTTCCTCTCACTAGTGAAGGATGCTGATTAAGATAGAAAAATTAGGATTGGAAAATGCAATAAAGAAAATTCTAGGGTGCTACATAGAATGCTCTTTTCTGTTTGAACAAAATACCTTATTTTCTGTCTATATGGGGCCAAAAATTTACTTGAGCTAATAAATCTGATGAGGTAAATCAATTGTTAGCCATGTCTGTTATACATATTTGTCTACTCTTTATGTTAAAGTATAAAGTCTACAATATATTAAGAATCTGTGTTTAAGGTCTGTGTTTGTTTTACTGCAAGTGGCTGACCAGTTGTTCCAACACAACTTGTTTAAGAGGCTTTCCATGCTCCATTTTGCATTTCTTGCCTCTTTGTCAAAGATTAATTGATTGTATGTCTGGGAATATTTTTTGAGTAGTCAAGTCTATTCCACTGATCTGAGGGTCTGTCTTTATTCCAGTAGCATGCTGTTTTAATAACTATAGTTTTGTAATACAATTTAAAGTTGGAGAAAGTGATGCCCCTTATATTTCTTTTCCCAAGGGTTGTTCTAACTATTTGCTGGTGTTTTATGTTCCAAATAAATTTCGGAAGTGTTTGATCCACTTTTTGAAGAATGTCATGGGTATCCTTAGAGGAATTGCATTAAATCTTCACAATGCTTTGTGGAGTATTGACTTTTTTTTTTCTTTTTGGGCCACACCCGCGGTGCTCAGGGGTTACTCCTGGCTGTCTGCTCAGAAATAGCTCCTGGTAGGCACAGGGGACCATATGGGACACCGGGATTCCAACCAACCACCTTTGGTCCTGGATCGGCTGCTTACAAGGCAAACACCACTGTGCTATCTCTCTGGGCCTGGAGTATTGACATTTTAATGATGTAATACTCCCAATCCATTAACAGGGTATGTGTCTCCTCTTTTATTTCTTGAACCTGGTTTTGTAGTCTTCCTTGTATATGACCTTCACATCTTTAGTTAAGTTGACTCCAAGATATTTAAGTTTGTGTGACACTAATGTGAATGGGATTGGTTTTATTTTTTAATTTTAAATTTATTTTCAATTATGTGAACAATGATGCAAAGAAAGAGGACAAGATAAAGTTACAGTGAAAGGGCAATCACCCAAAAACAGAGTTCTCAGAAGAAATCCCCCTGCTGACACCTTAATTTTGATCTTACAGTCAAGGAACATTAAGAAAAATAAAACCAAACCCATGTACAATTACTTTGTCCCTCAAGTTCCCAGATTATAGTACATTATAACATTTCTTAGCAGTAAACCAAGAAATCTAAAGCCATAAAATTTATGTAACTCCTTAAATTTGAGGGCATTGTAGTTTTTTTTTATTTCCATGAACATGCATATTAGTTTAAGTTAACCTCAAAAGTTTTAGTGGCCTTTTATTTTTAAGGTTTAGAGTCAAAAGAGCACAGTAAAAACGGTGTTAGAGTGGCAATTATTATTTGCATAGGGCCACCAAAATATGCCGGACATGGGAAGCAAAAGGCTTGGCCAAAATACAAGGAGACCCTACCCCTGAAGTTTCCTGTCATAAGACCAACTCTAGGCTCCAGGCAAACTAGGTTGTCCAATACAGGTCATTGTTTGTAGTGCCACTAGTTTTATTTTTTACACAGTCTCTGTTGTATATCTTTGTATATCCTACATTGAAGTCAGTATGATGCGGAGCATCCTCTAATTTCCACTCACAATTAAAGGGCAATGCAGAAAGCTCTGTTCAGTAAGCAGGTCATTGCTGTTGTTAAGTCTTTTCAGTGTTACGAAAAGACTCTTTTGAGTAGATTGATGTCAAAGCAGCAGTAGGGTGGGATTGTTTTTAATGTACATTTTTTTCTCTATCATTATTGGTGTATAAGAAGGCCATTGATTTAAGGACAAAGATCTGTGGTAATAAACATTAATGACTCCTCTCCTTCCTGATGGCAATAGTACACAAAGCCCAAGGTTTGAAAACTGAATTTGATCTTTCTTACCAATTTCCTCCCTACACCTGACATTAGGGAATTTCAGCTGGTTTTCAATTAATTTATATTGAATGTTTAATCACAATAAAATATTTTCTCCATTTGGAGAATACTTATAACATTGGCCACTGTATGAGCAATAGGAACTGAAGGCCCAACTCATTACTCTATTGGGTTTTCGTATCCTTTTTTTTGGGGGGGGGGGGTGATCACACCTGGCATCGCTCAGGGGTTACTCCTGGCTCCACGCTCAGAAATTGCTCCTGGCATGCTCAGGGGACCATATGGGACGCCAGGATTCAAACCAATGACCTTCTGCATGAAAGGCAAACGCCTTACCTCCATGCTATCTCTCCAGCCCCGGGTTTTAGTATCTTGGTTTCTTTCTGTGGAAAGCAGCCTTCATCACCCAAAACCTATCTGACATGACAGTCTCATAATCATGACAAAAGGAATAAACCAGTGGCTTTCAACTCTTCTATGCCTGTGGACCGGCAGATTTCCATGGACAATTGACCATTGGTGTAAGGCAGCAAATATTATTCTCTGCATCGATGAAGACTTAAACAGTGCTCTGCTTGTTCCGTGGCATCAACTTACCCACCACACTAGTAAGCCGTCTGATTTATAGAAGCCAATCTCACACATGGTCCTTCACTACCTTTTCTAGGCACTTATTGATGGCCTCTTTGATGTCATTCTGTGGGAAATCAACGTCTCCCACAGAAAGTCTCATTGATATCAGGTTTCACTAAAATAACCTCATTTTCTCCCATCCACTTGTGGTCCAGGATAAATTTAAATTGTTGACCTCCTAAGACCACTTATTCTCTTATGCCATACTTTACTAATTCAATGTTTACCAGCCATAATTTGGGGATATTTACATATCTTCTTCTCTAAAAATACTTGGTTACTTATGTTTATTTTTCTCTTTTCTTACTTATATTCTCATATATCTTATATTTATACTTTCATGCAACTCTATCTAAATTCTCCTCATTGAGACTATTGACTCAAGTTTTGTGTCAATGACAGTTCAAATTCTGACCTTCTGTGTGATATGATTATGCCTGATAATATAATCAATATTTATGTCCACAGTTAGGAATGGTATATGCAACTGCATGCCATCCTGTTACAGAGCTCATTTACTGAATATGTTATTATAATCTGTTTTTAATTGTAGGTAGTTTACCATTATACCATAATATTTATAATTTTATATTGTTTTTAGGAAAGGAAACTGGAACTCAAGACCCACTAGACAATATTTTATGGTATAGACTTCTCTTATAGTTCTCAATACTAGACTTGAAATTTATGATTTTAAGAATGTTCTATACACAAACGAAATCAAGAAGCCTATGTGTGCTCATGAGTGTATGTGTTGGCTATCTTAATTTTTGTCTAATATTCGTCTTTTATATATATAATATCTATGTTATATATTGTCCTTCCACCTGTCATATAAAACCACTTATTCCTCCTTTGCTTACCACCTTACAATTTTTTTCTAACCCTTCACTCTCTCAACCCCCATTTGTTATTTCCACCCCCCCATTTAATCCTTTTTACCCTCAGTTCTTAACTCCTCAGGAAGCAGAATATTCCCCCCACCCCCAGCCAGCTGCCAACCAGCTCCCAAAGTAAAAAGATAAATTCTCAAACTGAAAAGAAGCTGATACTCTGCTGCTACTGACTTGCTCTTGGCAGCCCCTTTTCCTTCACCTTTCTTCATTGTGGAATTTTGTCTGCTAACAAAGTTGGTTTCTGAGAAGCCCCCAGCTTGAAGACATTTCCTGATATGTGACTGCTGGGAGCCATTTTTTAGACTCTACAAGACCAAATCACAGATCGAAGCTGTGCTCTGGGTTTTATCTCCCCCACACACAGAGACCATTTCAAAAGACTTAAAGGGGGCATGTATATCTCCTTTGAATATTTCTTTAGATGTATTTGCTTAATATGGGGGATCTGTTTAGCAGGGAATTCTAGTAGATATATTTCTCTAGTGTTTAGAGATCATGTTAAAATCAGGTTATGGGGCTTGTTGGGCTTGTTACTTCTGTCCCCATATGCACCAGTAATACCTTGTGGCATTGTTCCTTTTTGCATAGACACACTAAAATGAGGAAATCTTATGTGTGCAAACAAGTTCTTTTCTAATAGAGATAGCAACACATGGATTTTATACTGCAGTGGTGCCTTATACCCTGAACATTTGTCATAATGACTTGACTTAGGCTTCAGAAAATTGGACACTGACTATTCACCCATGAACTTTGGTTACCATAAACAACCAAGGTTTTCTACACTATCACCAGGAATCAAACTTCTTCCAGGAAAGGGCCTACTGCTACCCTGGCATTGACTTACTTCAGAGAGGGTTCTCATGACACCCTGATGACTTAGTAATAACAACAACCTGCTTTCAGGGCAGGGTTCTCTGCATTGTCACCGAATGGTGAGATGACACTTGAAGATGCTCCACATCACCCTGATTTTGACAGATCTGTACAGAAACCAATATCTCTAACTAAAGAAACCTGACAGCATCTACAATGATTGTAAAAAGCTTTTACTGGGACCACAGAGAATGACTTTGGGTTGGAGAACCTAGTATGTCTGGAGCCTGAATACTTTATGGGTAGGATCTCCCTGTTTTTAGGCCAATAGTTTTTTCCTTTCTAATTTCCCCATATTTTGCTGTGCCTATGCAAACAACAACTGCCATACACACACATACACACATGCGTGCGCCTGTGCGCATGCAAACATCTTTTTATTTTATTTTTATCTCTTATCTTTAAAAATATAGTAAACCTTCTGTTATTGTATTAATGACTTTATTGGTGATGCAATAATTTTCACAAATATACTTGCTACTGAACTTTTTCTTCTTTCTTCTTCTCTTCCATTTTATTTTTTTAGTTTTTCTTTCTATTTAATATTTTTAGTAACTTTGCTTTCTGTCATCATGAAACAAATGTATTATTATGAGTTGTGTCAACTATGTGCATTTCCTTTAATTAAAAAATAGAGTAATTGTAGGCAAAAAATATGCATTGTGTTGTGTTCCTGTGTGAGCCTTGGGTCTGTAGTGTATAGCTTGATTTGCAAGTCTGTTATTAATTGCTTTCCTAGAAACAGGTTAATGAACAATGGAGAGAGACCATAAATGCCGGACAATTCTCAAATTGCAGTCAGGACTTAAATTTTCCCTTGACATATTCTGGACTTTCCAATCAATCTCAGCTGTCTTCCTGCCATTCTTAGATGGAAGTAAAGAAGATCAGTTGAAATTAATTACATGTGAATAGAGAGGAGGAAGGGCAAAATCAAGAAATCATGGAATGAGTTTCCCAAGGAAATTGGTGACAGGCTCAGGTCAGGCTGCTTTCTAGTGCTGCGTATTGGTTGGGGAGAATAGGGGAAAAGTGGATGTTTTAACATCAAACTGTCAGTGATTAAGGATTGGAGCTTGCTCGCCTCTTCCCCCTATGCTCCCTAAAGAATTTATTGTCTGTAATCCTAGAACAAATTCCTAGAATTATTGTCTGTAATCCTAGAACAAATGGGTGGGGTAGGGAAAGTGGTTCCAGATGAAACTGCTTATCAAAGGAGATATTTGGCAGAGGAGGAAGATGGGGAACAGCCTTTGTTTTTGTTAATAGCTGGGTGTCATCTTACACTAAGAATGCAGAATTGGGTGAAAAATGTTGCAAATTATTGTGGTTAGCCTTTTTAGACAATGCTGTTAATTTGTGAGTGCATGATATTGTTAAGGTAACTTAATTTTATGTGAATTTTATCACATCAAACAATGTTGGGCTTAAAATAGCTTTAAGTGTAAAAATCTCAATGATACTAGATTGTGAATATGTAAAATAAAAGGAAAATCAATGGAACTGATTTAAAGTTCTTTGGCAAATGCAATAAAGGACAATTTAGTCATGCTAGTTATAAGACTGTTTAGCAATTTGATTCCAAATTGCCAGTGGGCAGTTTCAAATTTCCCTACTGGAGATTTAGTTCTGGGTTCTAATCTGATAACTTGGGAAACTGTTGTGCTCTGGAAGGAAGCTGCAGTGCAGAGCCAACCATGGCCCTCCAGTACTCTGAGCTGGTTGCCTGTGGCAGGAAGGGCAGCAAGACCTCCTGTCAGAGGATGAAGAGAGAAGAAAAAGAAAATTATAGACCAATATCCCTGATGAACACAGATGCAAAGATCCTCAACAAAATCCTGGCAAACAGGATCCAATACCTCATCAAGATCATTCATTATGATCAAGTAGGTTTCACCCCAGAAATGCAAGGATGGTTTAACATCCGTAAATCTATCAACATCATACACAACATCAACAAAAAGAAAAATAAAAATCACATGGTCATATAAATAGACACAGAAAAAGCATTTGATAAGGTTCAACACCCATTCTTGATGAAAACTCTCACCAAGATGGGAATGAAAGGAACCTTTCTCAATATAGTTAAGGACATCTACCACAAGCCAATGGCAAATATTATCCTCACTGGAGAAAAACTAAAAGGCTTCCCTCTAAATTCTGGCACAAGACAAGGCTGTCCTCTCTCACCACTCCTATTCAACATACCACTGGAAGTACTCGCTATAGCAATTAGGAAAGAAAAAGATATCAAGGGAATCCAGATAGAAAAGGAAGAAGTCAAGCTCTCGCTGTTTGCAGATGACATGATACTCTACTTAGAAAACCCTAAAGATTCTACCAAAAAGCTTCTAGAAACAGACTCATATAGCAAGGTGGCAGGCTACAAAATTAACACACAAAAATTAATGGCCTTTTTATACACAAATAGTAATAAGGAAGAAATGAACATTAAGGAAACAACCCCATTCACAATAGTGCCACACAAACTCAAATATCTTGGAATCAACTTGACTAAAAATGTAAAGGACCTATACAAAGAAAACTATAAAACTCTGCTCCAAGAAATAAGAGAGGACACGCAGAAATGGAAACACATACCCTGCTCATGGATTGGCAGGATTAACTCATCAAAATGCCAATACTCCCCAAAGCATTTAATGTGATTTCTCTAAAGATACCTGTGAATTCTTCAAAGAAGTGGATCAGGCACTTTTGAAATTCATTTGGAACAATAAACACCCTAGTATAGCTAAAGCAATCATTGGGGGAAATAATATGGGATAAATTACTTTCCCCAACTTTAAACTTTACTACAACACAATAGTTATCAAAACAGCATGGTAGTGGAATAAAGACAGGCCCTCAGATCAGTGGAATAGGTATGAATACTCAGAGAATGTTCCCCAGACATACAATCACCTAATTTTTGATAAAGGGGCAAGAAATCCTAAATGGAGCAAAGAAAGCCTCTTCAACAAGTGGTGTTAGCACAACTGGCAAGCCACTTGCAAAAAATTGAACTTAGACCCCCCAGTTAACATCATGTACAAAGGTATCAGACCCGAAACCATAAGATATATAGAACAACACATAGGCAAAACACTCCAGGACATTGAGACTACAGGCATATTCAATGAAAAAACTGCACTCTCAAAGCAAGTGAAAGCAGGGATTAACAGATGGAAATATATGGTATTAAGCTGAGAAGCTTCTGCACCTCAAAGGAAATAGCGCCCAGGATACAAGAACCACCCACTGAGTGGGAGAAACTATTCACCCAATACCCATCAGATATGGGGCTAATCTTTAAATTATACAAGGCACTGACAGAACTGTACAGGAAAAAAACATCTAATCCCATTAAAAAGTGGGAAGAAGAAATGGACAGACACTTTGACAAAGAAGAAATACAAATGGCCAAAAGACACATGAAAAAATGCTCCACATCACTAATCATCAGGGGCATGCAAATTAAAACAACTATGAGGTACCACCTCACACTACAGAGTTTGCCACACATCACAAAGAATGAGAACAAACAGTGTTGGCAGGGATGTGGAGACAAAGGAACTCTTATCCACTGCTGGTGGGAATGCTGTCTAGTTCAACCTTTATGGAAAGCCATATGGAGATTCCTCCAAAAACTGGATATCAAGCTCCCGTACAATCCAGCTATACCACTCCTAGGAATATACCCTAGGAACACAAAAATACAATACAAAAATCCCTTCCTTACACCTATATTCATTGCAGCACTATTTACCATAGCAAGACTCTGGAAACAACGAAAATACCCTTCAATAGATGTATGGTAAAGAAACTGTGGTACATATACACAATGGAATATTATGCAGCTGTCAGGAGAGATGAAGTCATGAAATTTTCCTATACATGGATGTACATGGAATCTATTATGCTGAGTAAAATAAGTCAGAGTGAGAGAGAGAGAGAGAGAGAGAGAGAGAGAAAATGCAGAATGGTCTCACTCATCTATGGGTTTTAAGAAAAATGAAAGACATTTTTGCAATAATAATTTTCAGACACAAAAGAGAGAAGGGCTGGAAGTTACAGCTCACCATATGAAGCTCACCACAAACAGTAATGAGTTTAGTTAGAAAAATAACTACATTTTGAACTATCCTAATAATGAGAATGTATGAGGGAAATAGAAAGCCTGTCTAGAGTACAGGTGGGGTTTGGGTGGGGAGGAGGGAGATTTGGGACATTGGTGATGGGAATGTTGCACTGGTGATGGGTGGTGTTCTTTACATGACTGAAACCCAAACACAATCATGTATGTAATCAAAGTGTTTAAATAAAATATATATAAAAAAAGGAGTGTACGGCCCGGATAGATAGCATGGAGGTATGGCGTTTGCCTTGCATGCAGAAGGATGGTGGTTCGAATCCTAGCATTCCACATGGTCCCCCGAACCTGCCAGGAGCGATTTCTGAGCATAGAGTCAGGAGTAAACCCTGAGTGCTGCCGGGTTTGACCCAAAAACCAAGGAAAAAAGGGGGGATGAGTGTATATGAGTGTTTCATGCAGAAAAGATTATGGATTAAATTTAAAAAAAAAACGGAGAGTATTCTGTTCGAGTGTAATCAGTTGATTGCAAATTGGGATGGAGGAAAGTTAAAAACAAAACAAAGTAATGTGCAGAAGGTTTGCGGGTTGTGTTAGAAGAAAAGTAAACTGTATATTCAAACTTGATTCTTATATCTAAGTTAGAAATGATATAATGTTTTTGTATAGAGAATTCTAGAGGAAAGGAGCTTAGAAGCTCTATCCTCATGTTAAAGTGCTCTTATAAAATTGGACCTTTAGATGTCTCTAAATTATAAATGACCTAAAATTACAGGAAATCAAGGTTTTCCAAATGATATTTAAAGTTATATACATAATGGTTGTTATATGTGTTCTGTAAATTGAGAAACATAGTCTTTTCTCTTGGCACCTTTTGTATTTTTGATGCTTCATGGCATTATGTTGTTTTGCGTAAATATTGGAAGAAATTTTCTCTCATTAGTAGTTATTACTACTGATTCAGGCAGGAAATCTTAAGAATCAGCTATGGGACCCCAGAGCCCTCTTTCAGTGAAACAGAGTTAAAAGTGGTTAAGGTTAAACAACAAGCAAGCCTCATGGTGTTAAGTACTCTGTTGATCTCAGAGAGACCAGAGAGGCAAATTGGCCTAGGAAAATCTAAGATTATCTAGGAGTGTCTAGAACTGTGCAGACTAGCCTCAGCCTGGGTTATGCTCTCAGTATCAAGGAAAGTTCTGGAGATCAAAGTCTCTCTCAACTTAGAGATAGGTGGGACAGGCTTTCTCTGGGACATTCCTACAGAGGGTGAGATGATCCTTCAGATCCTTCAGATCATCCTACTAAATTGACATTCACATCTTTATATTGGCCAACCCTGGGTAACCCTGATGTGATAGGTAAAATATTAATGGCTTTATTTGTAGTCACCTGTCCTAAAACAACCTTGAGAAATTCTCTGTAAATAATGGAGTGCCTGCCCCAAAGGCAGATCTTTTCAGTCTTATGGGGTTTATGCAAAGAAAGTGTATACAAGCCAAGTTTCTTTAGCCATCTGGTAAGGTTCAATGTGAAAGTGTAAAGAAAAAAATTTTCTAAAATTGCTTGAATAAAATGTATTCTAGTGGGCTTAACTTGAAGCCCAGTCCTTTTGAGTAACTCATATGGAAGTGTACTTACTGGTTATAATAGACAGGTCATAAGTAACTAAAAGTTGTAAATGCAGTCACTAGTCTGGCTAGTACTTTACCAGGGAGAACTTACACTGAATAGATAGTAGAAGTAACTCAGCTCTGTGTTAATTGTTGTTACTAAATGTAGTGGGTGTCCTGTGTCTCCTCTACAGGCAACTTCTGTAACACTAGGGAGCATATCCTGAGGAAGACTAGCAATTTGACCTCACACAGATGCCAAAAATACCAGGAAACAGGTATATTGCTATGATGTTTTGGTTTCTATTACTTAACTTTTGTGTCATCATCTTCTACTGCACAATCCTCCAAAATGTAGGAAGGACTACATTTGCTCTTGGGCCTTAACAGTTTAAGTAATATGTCCTTGTCTACTTGATCTGATCTTTTTCAGCGGTTAAAACTGAAGAATCAAACCATCCAATTGCCTCATTAAGTGATAAGGTACATGCGATTTCACTCCTTCTTATAGGAAGAGCCTACAGTCCTTTGCTAGCCTGAAGAACTTTTAAAAGATAGGCCTTCACCTACACTCCCATTTACTGGCTTCTAAAGTGGTAGAATCTCTAGGGAAATGAGAAACAGAAAGATATGCAGGAAAGCTGCCAGGGAAATAGGGGTAAGATAGGTCATAGGAATTCAACTAGCTAAGGCCATTGACATCAATTAGAAATTGCATTATGCCTATCTACCTCAGAAGTCAGGTCAAGTAGAAACAATCAACCGAACACTAACATTTAAAGAGGATGGTTGGTGTAAGGAAAGAAGGAGCAAAAGGATGTGTCTTCTCCTGGTCATGGTAAGGGTAAAAAAAAAAAAAGTTAGCACTAGGTGTGGAAGTCTTTCTTTCAGACCCAGTGCAGGAATGGCAACAGGATTCTAGGGCCCTATGTTGTTCTCTACACCTCTACATCTGTTTAAGTTAAAGGACTGAAGAAGAAACAGGCACTTCCTATCTTTCCAATGTGGAGAGTCACAACCTGAATGAGAAGGACACCCTGTAGATCCAGCCAACTCAACTTCTAGGACCAGGACAGAATGTAGATAGCCCTGGTGCTACTGCTGACTGTGGCAGTGACTGAGGGACAACCAGCAAGAATGAACATCCTCTTACCCAGACAGTGGATGGGGGATTTGTGGGTCAAATTATCACCCCAGGGATCCTAAACTTTGACTTAAGTAATTTGTTTGGGTTTATCTTGTAGTACTGAGGTGTAGGTATTAAAAAAAGAATCGGGTAAAACTGATGGGTTCAGTTCCCAGTTTAGTGAAGTTCCCTGAGAATATTTTCATTTTATGTGTGTCCAGAATGAAGTCCCCAGAAATGTAGGGGAAAAGTTGGGGAGAAGAGGACTTCTTGGCAGGGTGTGTATATAAATATATTTATCTAAAATATTTATTTCAACACTATGCACACTTAGTGTTCTAGTTAAGTCTTCATATTTTATTTTAAGTTGAACAAATCTTATTTCGTCAGCCACAAGCACCATACTGACTGATCAGGGCTGATGCCCAGAGAAGAGGACCATGGCCAAGGTCATGAATGAGATTATATAGGGAGAAGATATAAGGGGGTTTTAGCTTCTGATAATCTTTAAAATGATTGGCTGTTTTCTAGAGTACCTTCCTACTCAAGCAGCTCTTGCATCTGAATATATGATTTATAGAATGATTTCTGAAATATTTTTTTACCGTATCTCTGGTATTGCTCAGGGCTTACTCTGATCTCTAAGCTAAGGGATCACTCCTAACAATGAGTCAGAGAGGCCACCTGGCAGCACTACCCAAATTACAAGGGACTTAAACCATCAGACTAAGGCTGGATATCTCAAGCTGAGTTTTGGGACTACTACTGTTTGAGCTGTTTGTCAAATTAGACAGGGAGCCAAACACTGAGGCTAAGGCTAGAGGCAGAGTCACAGGCAGAGTTTTGGAAGTGCTTTTAACCAGACCCATCTTGCCCAAATATCAATAGGGCCTTTAAAAGAATGCACCCAGACTATTTCCTAGTAGGAAAGTATCAGTGAAGGAAAATAAGGAGAAGGCAGCCTTAGATGCCAGTGTAAGCCTAAGAATCAAGCACAGAGTAGAAGAGAGCCTAGAATCAGACTTCCCTAGAAATTGCCAGTAAATATCTAGAACACCCTCTGGACTCCCTAGTAGAAATGGGTTTACATAAAAGGAGGAGTTTGGACTTATTTTTGTTTTTGCCAAATGCCATGGCATACATAAACTTTTAGGGGAGCTCAGCCCACAAGATGTATCCTCAAGTTTTCCTGGTGAGAGAACTGAAATAACCCCCATGAGGTTCCTTAAAAGGCCTGCTGTGGACACCTTTTCCCCTGTGTGAATAGTTGAGGAATTTCAGAAGAGATAAATACATTACTAAGAGAACCCCTTTTCTGGATAATATTTAGCACCTAAAAGCAAAGACAATATTCTTACTCTTTTTCAAATATATCCTTGCAGCTTCAGTTTCTGATAATCAAGGGCATAGCCAGAATTCAGATCCTGGGCTATTGACTCTTCTCAGAAAAAGGGAACCACAACTTAGGGTATTTGGCTCCTTCCTTTACTTGACCTCTAAAACAATAGAGCCCAGCTCAGCAAAGACCATGTTCCTAGATATTCTCTACTTTCTAATAATCCCTGACTTTGCATTTGAAGTAAGCTTGCAAATAGCTGCCTTGAATTATAACCTTCTCCTTTGTAACTTAGAATTCTTACAGCTCACACCCATAGCTTAAGCATTGTCACTATTGAACTTTGTTTTGTAATTGTAATCACTCTTCTCTATACCTATGGCTGGTTTTACCCCTATGTCTTCCCCTGCTTAAAGATTAAACTTGTCTACTCCTGCCAGAATTTGTGTTGACCCACATACTCTATGTGTGGTTTCATTATTTTATATTTCATATTTTGCTGCTCGTGAACCCACTCTCTAAAGTGGTTTTATTGAAATTCCACTGATGACTGTAGGAAAGAAGCCACCTTCAGCAGCCAAGCTTTTGCTTTTATAGCTACATCTTCTCACAGTAATCATTAGAAATGCTTAAGGTAAAAAAAAAAAAAAACTAAAGCCAAATGTTTGAATGTGTCAAAGTATTTATTTTATTAAATTTTGAACATTATAAGGCAATGCACTATGTTACTTACTAATACTGATTTTTCAGGACAACTGAATCTATTCAAATTTTGTCAATCAAAATTCAATAATGCACCTATTAAAAAGTAAAACTTCTTATCTCCTACAGAAATGATAAGAACATTTCTTGTTTTTGTTTGTTTAGTTGGTTTTTGGGCCACACCTGGTGAAATTCAGGGGTTACTCCTGGCTATGCACTCAAATCACTCCTGGCTTGGGGGACCATAGGGGATGCCAGGGGATCAAACCAAGGTCGGTCCTAGGTTAGTGCATGTAAGATAAATGCTCTACCACTGGCATCACTGCGGTGGCCCCAGAAATTATAATAAGGTAATAGAGTAGACATAACTTTATTTTTAACTTGCAGTTTAATATCTCAATTTAAAACCAATTAAGTAACAAAGAAACTCATGTTAGCAGAAAATGTTCTTTGATTAGCAAAATCAGGTGTACCCTCTTCCCACAATTACAGTGGTTGGAGAGGCTCATTTCCAAGTATTATTAGCATGGGGGGCTATAATGTATCTTAAAAATTTCAGTATTAATTTAATAATCTTGTATCACTCATAACCAAAGAGTTAAACATATAAATACTTATATATATATCAGGCTATAAAATGTATAACGTTTAATTAGTTATTACTCATTTATAATTTTACATTTCTCAGTTGATATTAAGAAATAGAGAACGACTACTTATTTTCTATATTTGTGGTATGTGATTCTGTATGGCTGATGTAGTCACATGATGGCAATCCACAAATTTCAATAAGGCAAAGGAATTTGAAAACTTTTATGAGGAGACGAAGGGAACCTGTCGACTTTGTATGTTTCTCTACTCTTCTGTCTCCTGAAGCTATCCTGAAAGGTCCAAAAATGGCCCAGCAAAAACTGTCACCTGGAAAGGCGCCCAGGCTGAAAGGCCAAGAAAGACTGAGTGAAAACTGGCCATCAGAAGCATACGGCAAAGAGGTGACTCTTTTGTCTGTGAATGTAAGAGGTGTCTGGCCCTGCTGTGAGATTCGCAAATGGGAGAGACAGAGGGGACCTGTCACCTTTGAATGTTTCTCTACTCTTCTGTCTCCTGAAGCTTTCCTGAGAGGGCCAGGAAGTGCCCAGCAAAACTGTCTCCTAGAGGCTTCAGAAGAGCAAGGCCACTCTACTTTGCTTCTCTGCCATGCACTCTTTCTAACTAATGAAACCCAAAATAACATGCAGAAAATATTCACGCTAAAAGTGTGACAATGGGTAACCTTGCAGGCAAACACCATACAGAGAGAATGAAGAGGATAGCTCTGATAACACAAAAAATACCAATCATATGACTAATCTTTCAGATAAGGAGTTTAGAATAGAAATATGGAGGATCCTCATGGAAATCAAAGAAAACATCGCTCTAGCTGAACAGAACACAAAGACAGAAATCAGAAAAATCCAAACTGAAACAACAGATCTGAAAAACAGGGTAGCTGAACTGAAAACCTCAATGGAAAGCTTCTCCAAAATGGTAACAGCAGCTGAGGACAGAATCAGTGAACTGAAAGATGAAATGCAAAAAAACTCTATTCAGCAGAAGAGATTGGAAAGGAATCTTTTTGTTTGTTTGTTTGTTTTGTTTTTGTTTTTGGGCCACACCCATTTGATGCTCAGAGGTTCCTCCTGGCTATGCACTCAGAAATTGCTCTTAGCTTGGGGGGACCATATGGGACACCAGGGGATCAAACCGCGGTCCTTCTTTGGCTAGTGCCTGCAAGGCAGACACCTTACCTCTAGTGCCACCTTCCTGCCCCAGAATCTTAAGACAAATGATCAGACAATGGACAAAGTAATCAAGAAATGTGAACAGATGAAAATAAACATTTTTTATAAACTCAACAGAAACAACATAAGAATCATTGGCATCCCAAAGACCAAGGAAAGAGATCCCCAGGAAGAATCAACAGTCAAAGACATCATCACAGAAAAACTCCCAGAGCTAAAGACTGCATACAATCAAATACTGCATGCCCAAAGAGTCCCAGCTAAAAGAGACCCAAAGAAAAACACTCCAAGACACATCCTAGTTACAATGATGAAACGCAAAGATAGATAGAATACTGAAAGCAATAAGATCAAAAAAGGAAATCACATTCAAAGGAGAATCCTTAAGATTTACAGCAAACATGTCAAAAGAAACTCTCAAGGCCAGAAGACAGTGATGGGAGATTGTGACAACATTGTATGAAATAGATGCTTCACCTAGAGTACTGTTCCCAGCCCAAATCATATTCAGGTTTGAAGGAAGGATACATAGCTTCATGGATAAGCAACAGCTCAGAAACTTCACAGATGCAAAGCCAGCCTTAAAGGAAAAACTGAAAGGTCTATTTTAAGACAAGACAGACCAACAGACACACCAAACTTATACACAAAGAAGACATTAAATCCCATGACAATCATCTCCCTCAATGTCAACGGACTAAAGAAACCAGTTAAGAGACAAAGAATGGCTAAATGGATCAAAAAGATGAATCCAACCTTCTGCTGCCTACAAGAAACACACCTGAATAGTCAGAACAAACATACACTCAAAATAAAAGGCTGGAAGAAAAAAATCCAGGCAATCAATACCCTTAAAAAGCTGGAAAGGCCATATTAATATCAGACTACACAAACTTTAGACTCAGAAACATTGTAAGAAACAAAGATGAACACTTCGTACTAATCAAGAAATATGTGCAACAGGAAGAAATTGCACTACTAAATAGATACACACCCAATGAGAGGCCAGTCAGATATCTAATACAATTATTGAAAACTTTGAAAGAGAACATCAATAATAACACAATAATTGTGGGAAACCTAAACACGGCCCTGTAAACACTTGATAGGTCAACCAGACTGAAACCCAACAAAAATATATGAAACATTCTGAAAAGAGAAATAGAAGAAAGAGGCTTAGTAGCTATATATATATATATATATATATATATATATATATATATATATATATATATATATATGACACTCCACACCCAGAATCCTGGATACACATTCTTCTCCAGTGTACATGGGTCATTCTCCAGGATAGACCACATACTGGCACATAAAACATACCTCCATCATATCAAGAGGATAGAAATTTTGCAGGCTACCTTCACTGACTACAAGGCTCTGAAATTATATGTGAACTAGAAAGGGACACAGAAGAAAAACTGTAACACTTGAAAATTAAATAGCCTGAACAATAAATGGATTCAAGAGGAAATCAAAACTTTCCTGGAAACAAATGACAATGAAGACACAAACTATCAGAATCTATGGGACAAAGCAAAAGCTGTACTGAGAGGAAAATTTATAGCTTTGCAAGCACACATAAGGAAGGAAGGAAGGGCTTACCTGAATAGCTTAATGACACAGCTTAAAAAATTAAAACATGATCAAGGAAAGAGCAAAAATAGAAAATACAGAAGGGAATAACAAACCTTAGAGCAGAAATCAATGAAGTGGAAACCCCCCCCAAAATCTGTAAGATCAACGAAAGCAGAAGTTGGTTCTTTGAAAAAATAAACAAGAAGAGTAAACAAAAAAAGCAGAGATTAACAGATGGAAATATACAGTATTAAGCTGAGAAGCTTCTGCACCTCAAAGGAATTAGCGCCCAGGATCAAGAGCCACCCACGGAGTTGGAGAAACTACTCACCCAATACCCATCAGATAAGGGGCTAATCTAGAAAATATACAAGGCACTGACAGAACTGTACAGGAAAAAAAACATCTAATCCCATTAAAAAGTGGGAAGAAGAAATGGACAGACACTTTGACAAGAAGAAATACAAATGGCCAAAAGACACATGAAAAAATGCTCCACATCACTAATCATCAGGGGCACGCAAATTAAAACAACTATGAGGTACCACCTCACACCACAGAATTTGCCACACATCACAAAGAATGGCAGGGATATGGAGAGAAAGGAACTCTTATCCACTGCTGGTGGGAATGCTGTCTAGTTCAACCTTTATGGAAAGCGATATGGAGACTCCTCCAAAAACTGAATATCAAGCTCCCATACGATCTAGCTATACCACTTCTAGGAATATATCCTAGGAACACAAAAATACAATACAAAAATCCCTTCCTTACACCTATATTCATTGCAGCATTATTTTCTATAGCAAGACTCTGGAAACAACAAAAATACCCTTCAACAGATGGATGGCTAAAGAAACTGTGGTACATATATACAATGGAATATTATGCAGCTGTCAGGAGAGATGCAGTCATAAAATTTTCCTATACATGGATGTACATGAAATCTATTATTCTGAGTGAAATAAGTCAGAGAGAGAAAGAGAGAAAAATGCAGAATGGTCTCACTCATCTATGAGTTTTAAGACAAATGAAAGACATTCTTGCAATAATAATTTTCAGACACAAAAGGGAGAATGGCTGGAAGTTACAGCTCACCATATGAAGCTCACCACAAAGAGTAATGCGTTTAGTTAGAGAAATAACTACATTTTGAACTATCCTAATAATGAGAATGTATGAGGGAAATAAAAAGCCTGTCTAGAGTACAGGCGTGGGTTGTGTGAGGAGGAGGGAGATTTGGGACATTGGTGATGGGAATGTTGCACTGGTGATGGGTGGTGTTTTTTACATGACTGACCCAAAAACAATCATGTATGTAATTAAGGTGTTTAAATAAAATATATATATATATATATAAATAAACAAGATTGACAGACCATTGGCAAAACTCACAATGAAAGAGAGAGAGAACCCTGTTAACCCGTATTAGAAATGAAAAGATGTTACAGAGATTCAAAGTGTAATCATAGATTACTTTGAGAAACTCTATGCCACTAAACATGAGAACCTGAAAAAATGGATGAATTCTTGAACTCTTATAACCAATCTTCCACGGTTGAATAAGAAGGATGTAGCATATATAAACTCCCCCATTACTATTGCAGAAATTAAAATAGTAATCTAATATATGCCCCAAAATAAAAGCCCAAGCCCAGATGGATTCACTAATAAAATCTTTCAAACTGTTCAAGAAGAAATACTACTAATCCTGGCCGGGCTCTTTCATGAAATTGAATAAATGGGAACATTTCCAAACAGCTTTTATGGATCCAACATCTCCTTGATACCAAAACTGTACAGAGATGCTGCCAAAAAAAAAAATTACAAACCAATATCCCTGATGAACACAGATGCAAAAATCCTCAACAAAATCCTAGCAAATAGGATCCAATGTCTCATCAACGTAATTCACTATGATCAACTAGGTTTCATCCCAGGAATGCAAGAATGGTTTAACATCCATAAATCTATTAATATAATATGCAACAACAAGAAAAATAAAAATCACATGATCATATCAATAGATGCAGAGAAAGCATTTGATAAGATCCAACACCCACCCTTGATAAAAATTCTCAGCAAGATGGGAATGAAAAGAACTTTTCTCAATATAGTTAAGCCATCTTCTACAAGCCAATGGCAAATATTATCCTCAATGGAGAAAAACTAAAAGCCTTTCCTCTAAATTCTGATACAAGACAGGACTATCCTCTTTTACTACTCCTATTCAACATAGTGCTGGAAGTACTTGCTATAGTGATTAGGCAAGTAAATGATATTAAGGGGGGGCCGGTGAGGTGGCAAAAGAGGTAAGGTGTCTGCCTTGCAAGTGTTAGCCAAGGAAGGACCACGGTTCAATCCCCCGGTGTTCCATATGGTCCCCCTAAGCCCTGGGCAATTTCTGAGCGCTTAGCCAGGAGTAACCCTTGAGCATCAAATGGGTATGGCCCAAAAAAAAAAAAAAGATATTAAGGGAATCCAGATAGGAAAGGAAGAAATCAAGTTCTCACATTTGCAGATGATATAATAGTATACTTAGAAAACCCTAAAGACTCTACCAAAAAGATTTTAGAAACAATAGATGCATATAGCAATGTAGCAGGCTACAAAATTAACACACTAAAATCAATGGTATTTTTATACACCAATAATGATAAGTAAGAAATGGACATTAAGAACACAACACCATTCACATTAGTGTCACACAAACTCAAATATCTTGGAATCAACTTGACTAAAGATGTGAAGGATCTATACAAAGAAAACTAAAAAACCCTGCTCCAAGGAATAAGAGAGGACACACATACCCTGCTCATGGATTGGCAGTATTAACATCATTAAAATGGCAATACTCCCCAAAGCATTGTACAGATTTGATGTGATCTCTCTAAAGATACCCATGACATTATTCAAAGAAGTGGATCAAACACTTATGAAATTCATTTGGAAAAATAAACACCCTCAAATAGCTAAAGCAATTCTTGGGAAAGGGAATATGGGAGGCATTACTTTCCCCAAATGTAAACTGTATTACAAAGCAATAGTTATCAAAACATCATGGTATTGGAATAAAGACAGACCCTCAGAACAGTGGAATAGGCTTGAGTACTCATATAATGTTCCCCAGACATACGATCAACTAATCTTTGATAAGGGAGCAAGAAATCCTAAATGGAGCATGGAAATCCTCTTCAAAAAGTGGTGTTGGCACAACTGGTTAGCCACTTGCAATGAAGCAAACTCAGACCCCCAGCTAACACCATGTACAAAGGTAAAATTTAAATGGATTAAAGACATTGTTATCAGACCTGAAGCCATAAGGTATATAGACAAACATGTAGGTACAACACTCCATGACTTTGAGACTAAAGGCTTCTTTAATGAGAAAACAGCACTCTCCAAACAAGTGGAAGCAGAGATAAACAGATGGGAATATAATAAGCTGAGAAGCTTTTGCACCTCAAAGGAAATAGCGCCCAGGATACAAGAGCCACCCATTAAGTGGGAGAAACTATTCACTCAATATTCATCAGATAAGGAACTAATTTCCAAAATATATAAGGCACTGACAGAACTTTACAAGAAAAAAAAATCAAATCACATCAAAAAAATAGGGAGAAGATATGAACAGACATTTTTTCAAAGAAGAAATACAAATGGCCAAAAAGCACATAGAAAATGCTCCACTTGACTAATAATCAGGGAGATACAAATCAAAACAACTATGAGGTACCATCTCATGCCACAGAGATTGGCACTCCTCACAAAAATGAGAACAGTCAGTGCTTGCGGGGATGTAGAGAGAAAGGAACTCTTATTCACTGCTGGTGGGAATGCCATCTAGTCCAACCTTTATGGAAAGCGATATGGAGATTCCTTCAAAAACTGGAAATTAAGATCCCATATGATCCAGCTCTACCACTCCTTGGTTTATACCCTAGGAACACAAGAATACAACACAAAAATCCCTTCCTCACACCTATATTCATTGCAGTGCTATTTATAATAGCCAGACTCTGGAAACAACCAAGATGCCCTTCAACAGATGAATGGCTAAAGAAACTGTGTTACATATACACAATAGAATATTACACAGTGTCAGAAGAAATGAAGTCATGAAATTTTCCTATACATGATGTAAATGGAATCACTTATGCTGAGTGAAATAAGCCAGAGGGATATAAATAGACGCAGAATAGTCTCACACATCTATGGGTTTTAAGAAAAATAAAACACATTTTTGCAATAATTCTCAGAGACAAAAGAGAGGAGGGCTGGAAGGTCCAGCTCACAACATGAAGTTCACCACAAAGAGTGATGAGTGTAGTTAGAGAAATAACTACATTGAGAACTATCATAACAATATGAATGAATGAGGGAAATAGAAAGCCTGTCTAGAGTACAGGCAGGGGTGGGGTGGGGAGGAGGGAGATTTGGGACATTGATGATGGGAATGTTGCACTGGTGAAGTGGGGGGGGGAGTGTTCTTTATATGACTGAAATCGAACTACAATCATATTTGGAATCAAGGTGTTTAAATAAAGATATTAATAAAAAAGAAAAGTTTTATGAGTTACAGCATGCAAAATAGATGCTGAAAGACATATTTTAACTTTGCCAATTAAAATTGAGGCAGAAAATATTTCAAGTGTCGTTTAAAATATATATACATATGTGTATATCATTATCTTGTGAAAAGAAAAATAATGTATGAAGAGCAAAAGGAAAAAGGAGAGAAGGAAAATTTCAAAGAGGAAATGAGAAGGGAGTTACACTCATTTTATTTCAGAAGTAACTTTCTTCACTTACTGGAGCTCAGTCAAAATAACAGTGTCATTAGCTTGTCTCTCCAGGTAAGGAAGGAAGTTCCACAACAATCATTAGCATTCCATCCTCCCTTTTCTTCTCACTTCTCTTTCATGTAAATCTAGAAAAAAAAGGTCAACATAAGGTTAATTCCTCACGCTGAGTAACAATGGAGATTACAAAATTATCAGGGCAAAGTAATTTCTTCATAGATAAATTAATTTCTTCATAGACAAAGAAATGCAATAAAAACTCTGAATTGAGACACAAAAAAGAGACAGGCAAATGCTCATTAGGTGAAGTGACATTTTTATCTCTGTATATCAGGACTTTCTAGAAGGGGAAAGAATGCACTTCAGACAACTGAAGACAGATAATTGCTGTCAACAAAAATCTTTTTTGTTTTGATTTTGGTTTGTGTGCTTGCTTATTGTTCCTTTGATATGGATGTCTAATATAGTCAAAGAGATTTGTATTCAACTGAGCTTAAGGATAGCATTGACAGCATTTAACAGATTATAAATAAATGACATGGTCCTACAAGCCATGTCCCTTCAATGCACTGAGAGTGTGACAGGGGAAAACAGAGCTTGTATTACAGTGCATTAAGAGAGTAAGATTTTTATGATGAAACCGAACTTGTTCAGGACTGGGCACTAGCAGTTCCCATCTATCTCACAATTTCTATTAGCTACAACCCTGAAGTCAAGTGTGATTTTTCAACTACCTCTTCAGAGGTAATCAAATTCCAAAAATGTATTTCTCTTTTTCTAGATGGGGAAACAAGGCAGAAAGGGGCATATGATTTGGCTTAAGCCATGGGATAATTCATGTAACTATGGGGAGGAATCCAAGATTCACTTTGTCAGATTTCTGTTTTGCTGAAATTCTTGGTCTATCAGAACCTCTCCTATAGCCCTGACTTGAACATTAGCTGGTTTCTGAGAGCTTCCCACCCCCATTCTTGCACTATGCTAAAATCTATGCAATAGAAATTGCTATTGTGGCCAATATTAAGTGTTTAGGTGAATGACATTAAAAACACTCATATTATTACCATCATCACCAAAATACTTCCCAAATTCCTCAACTGAAACTCTTTCTCCAGGAAACAGTAATTTCCCATATCCTCCCTCCCTTTCCCCCCCCCCTCCCTGGAAAAATCACTTCTGAATGTTATTTTATCTCAAAAAGACAAGTTGGTTTTGAGTTGGCTTACAGACACCTAGCCAGCTCAGGTGTAGTTAGATGAAAGGAAAGAAGGTGGCAAATATATGTCAATTTGGAGCCCACAGAACTTGAAGGACTGTGTGTGCCTTATGTGTGCTTGTGTCTTTAAATGATTCTCCACCTACCAACCCGCCTCCTCCAGTTCTGCCACTGAGTTTTGCATTCTCCAGGTTTCCTCTGTGTGTGCCCGAGCCAGCATGTGCAACCTCATTTATAAATGCCCAAGCAGGTTTGTTGCTGTGGAGGTCACATTCTAAATTGAAAAATGTAAAGGGAACTTGTGTAAAGGTAAAGTTTGCTTTGGGTTTCAAAGAGCTGTCCCAAAGGTAGGCTGTGACGCTTCTTCTGGAAAAGCCTGACTGGTAGGATTCCTATAAAGGCTCAGCCCAAAGAGCCTGATCCCATCCCCTCACCAGCTTAAGCTTGCTATACTACTTCTGGAAGACATTGTGCTTGGTTCCATCATTTCATACAAATGGCCAATCCCGGAGGCGGTGATGTTTGCAATGGAAAACTTTATAATCACAAGAAACAGACGCACAACTCGCCCAGTGGAAACTGCACAAAGAATGGAATAGTGAAAGAAGCCCAGGTAAGAGGCAAAGCCACCCCCTTATCCTGAAGGATTCCAGCATTTCAATATTTCTGTGCAAAGTTGTTTGAAGTCATTTTAACTAACAACCTTTTATATAAGTTTTTTTTTTAATAATGAGCTAACTCTGCAGTTATTTGAAATGTTTAGTTACCAAAAACTTTTTTTAAGGGTTGGGGAAGGAGACAGAATTTTCTCACCCTCTAAGAGAGGGCATACAAAGTACGTGCTTGCAGGGGTGGAAGTAGGCGGGGGAGGCAGGTATGAGAAGAGACTATAGTAGTGTAGACCCAGACTTTCTAACTAAAAGTCAATTCATCTTGATATCAGAACGTGCTGCATTCATCTTGCTTCAGAAGAAGCAGGAAGTGAAAGTAAATGTTGCTGCTGGAATTCTGTGGCATACAAATTCTTTTCTTGAGAATTAATGAAACATTGTCCGTCATAGTTTAGTTGATTTGGGTACAGAGTGGTTCTTTGAAATTTGACATCACAGTATTTCCTTTTCAAGACACAAGAAAGAGTGACATGTTGTTACTCTTTGCACACAGGAACCAAACAGAGTTTGAAATCTTTTACCTTCAGTACTTAAGTTTTTTTTTCCCCTTTGGCTCCTGTTGTCACGGGATGTTTGACAGGACTGTACTTCAAAGGAGGAAGAACTTGAATAGTTCTCAGTTGATCTGAATAGGAAACCTCAGTTTTTGAGGTACTGGTGAATAAAAGAAGCTGAATTCATACATGATACCACAGCCTAATTTTCAAAGCAGCTAGTTGAATTCACCTGTTGCAGAAACAGCTCAGCATCACCAAACAGGAAGCTCAACTCTTGGGAAATGAGAAGCTGGGCAGGGAACTCCATGTTGTTCTTCCTTACTCATCCATCTTTGGAGAACCAACAACTGCTTAGAGAAAAGGGCAGATTGTTGTTCTAAGATCAGAAGATGGGAAGAGCTGGCTGAGAGCCAGTCTAAATGCTCAGTACATTAAGTGTGTTTTCAGCTCAAGTAAGTGGTATGGTGCTCAGGACCTTAAATTTGTAAGTGACAGCGGAGAGATAAATGGCTTGCTTTCCTGAATATGAGTTTATGCTCTAGTTACTTTGAGATACTGTTTATGGGTTATCTCTATTATAATCAAACTGTGGCCTAATCAAGTTTAATCAAGCAATACAATGAAATATTATAAGAAAACAAAGTTTCTTAATAAAGATTTTCTCAATAAACAAAGATATTTCCTAGATAATTCCTAGATAAATGAAGTTTATCTACTTTGATAAAGGAGAAAACAAGAGTATTTAAAGTTAGATATCAGTGTTGTCATTTACGCTCTGCATTCAGACAGGTGAAAAGACAGGAACCATGAGGAAATTTTTTGTATATTTTTATTAAAAAATTTAAATTCTGTGTTGCAGAAGACATCAGGAAGAATTGATTAAAATCAAAAATGTAATTGAATTAAAATATTCATTTATAATAGCATCAGAAACATGAGGAACTTGAGAATAAAAGTAAAATAGGTAATGTCAAAATTATCTTAATGAGAAAATTAAAATGCTATAGAGAAAAAAATGCTGTTGAGAGACATACAGTTAACTATATTAAATAAAATAAGATATAATACGATGGGTAAAAAAATTCAAGATAATAAATAAAGTTAATTCTACCTAAATCAATGCATACATATCATGTGAACCTTGTAATTAAAATTATTTTGTTTTTTTTAAACTTGAGAAATGAATTTTAAATTAATTTAGAAAATTTAAAGGAAGAGCAGATAACTAAAAATATAAAAACTAATAAGTATCTAGCACTACAATATTAAGCTGTTTTTGCATTAGCATGTAAGCAAAGATAAATTTTATATGATTCTGAAATTAATTTATAAGAATATTGGAAAATATACTTTAAAATATTAATTATAGATTATAAGAAAATAGCATAATTATTCAAGTCATAAAAGATTTGGAATTTGACAATATAAAAACTGAACTTTTATTTCTGTAGGACAAATATAAAATAGACACATACTATAGAATGCATAAATGGCCAAGGAAATATTTGTAGCATATATCATAGAATGCAAGTTTCTTGTAAAACAAGAACTTTTAGGAATACAGAAATTCCCAAAACCATAGGGGGGAAAAATCAAAAGATATGAAGGTCATGAATAGAAATACAAATGTAAAGTAAAAGAAAGTAAGGAACTAAAGAAAGGGAAGAAAAAATATGCTAGAATTAATTTCATTTAGAAAGGAAATACAAGTCTGTTTTCTTAGATTTTTACTTAATTCGTCAAAATCAAATTAAACTTAGTTTAAATAGTCTGGTTATTTTATTTAGTTTAATAAGAATTTAATAAGAATAATGAAATGGTTCATTAATAACATTTTAGAAGCTGTAAAATGTCACTTTTTTCTTCTATATATGTAATTTGTTTTTATTTTTATAATATTATTGCCAAATGGTTATTATTAGCTATGTTTATATGGATAAGAAAATAGAACTTACTCATGTCATCAGCCAGAAAAAAATATTTACATTAAAAATTAAAAGCAAGAAACTTGAAATCATAGGATATATACTAAACCCTTTAGCCCAGGGGTCTCAAACTCAATTTACCTGGGGGCCACAGAAGGCAAAGTCGGAGTGATCCTTGAGTGCAAAGTCAGTAGTAAGCCTTGAACATTGGGTGTGTGACCCAAACAACTAAAACAAAACAAAACAAAAAAGGATTCCTCTAGGGCAGGTCCACAAAATGTTGTACAGAAGGCCGTTTGCGGCCCGCAGGTCGCGAGTTTGAGACCCCTGCAAGTTTAGCCCAACTCTATAAGTACACCACACTTTCTTGGACCCTGAAGTATCATTTGCTTTCTGTTAAAATAAACAGACAAGCCATTATTTCTATTTATTTATTTATTTATTTATTCATTTATTTATTTATTTATTTTTGGTTTTTCAGCCACACCTGTGACACTAAAGGGTTACTCCTGGCTCTTCACTCAGAAATCGCTCCTGGCTTGGGGGATCATGTGGGATGCCAAGGGATCAAACTGTTCTATCCTAGGCTAGCACTTGTTCCAGCCCCACAAGCTATTATTTCTAAATTGAACATGATAGATAATGGAAGACTACTCAACTATAAAAACTGATGAAAATTTGTTATTTTCAACAGTATAGATAGTCCTTAAATGCTAATAATTAAGTGATATAAAAAAGGCAAACATTCTATAATTCCATTTAGACATGGGATATAAAAAAAGTCAAGCAAAGAAAGTTAGAAAAGGAGGGGTGAGTGGGCACAGTGGTGGGATTCTTGCTGACCCAGATTGGTGGCTTTATTTTTTTGTTTGGTTTTGATATATGGACTATATTTAGTCATGCACAAGAATGATTCCTGGCTCTGCACTCAGGGATTACTCCTTGCAGTATTTGGGGGCACATATGGTTGTTTGGGACTAAGCCCGGGTCAGCCAAGTAAAAATGAAGCACCCTGGCCACTGTACCATCTCTATGACCCCTCAGTTTCATAAGAAAAATCTAGTATCAATTATTAAGCAATTTAGTGTCACTTTTGTTGTTGTTATTTAGGTGGAAGCACATCTAGAGGTAATCAAGGATTTCTGGGCCTAGGCTCTATGCTCAGAAATCACTTCTACAGGTGGAGTTGGGGTAAGGAAACCATTTCAGATACTGAGGATTAAAACCAGGTAGTCTTTATAAAAGGAAGTTTCTCTACCTCTGTATTATGCTGTACTCATGTGCCCTACTTGCTGTATTATGGTGTCACTTAAAATTCCAAACAGTACTAAACTATCACATACTGGAATTTTCACTAAACATGACCCACTCATTAATTATATCCATGCTCATTCAAACTCCTTCGTTCATGCTTCAATTTAAAAAGCTCTGAAAGAAAATTGGCTTGATGTTGACTCTGAGACTTAGGCCCTAAGACTGAGCACCAGATTAATTTTTATAGATAAATCCTAGATTTCGTCAAGGTCACATGACTATGCTGAATAGTTCATTCATTTAGAACAAATCCTGATTTCTTAAATATGAGAAGTAGCAATTGAAGGAGACATCAAATTTCTTTCAAATATTTTCCATTGAGTATTAAAAATCTATTCCACTTCCTTTACAATCAGAGCTGAACCTAATTACTTACTTGACCAATTCAGAATGTGACAAAAAATATATATAGGATTTGGAAAAATAAGATTCAAAAAGACTTTGAAACCAGTCCTCACTTGTTTGCAAGAAGCCCTTACTTGACCTAATGAAAAGTTTAAGTTGAAAATACCTAGTACCTATGCTGTGCTGTGTAAGACCCAGTGACAATTTGTAAACTTCCAGTATGGAGCTACTTCAGCCTAAGGGCCTAATTCATAGAAATACATTGTCCACTGGCTTTAGACCCAGATTGTAGATTGCTAAGCAAACAAATAATTTTTAAGTATAGTGGAGGATAAGTAAATACAGATTGTACTTTTTTAAACCCTCAAAAAGTCATTCTGTAATCTAACTTTAGAACCATTGTTAGCATTAATATTTTCTTTTTGTTTGTTTGTTTGACTTGGGGTCACATCCAGTAGTACCTGTGACCTCTACCTGTTCTGTGCTTGATGGTTGCTCCTGGCATTGCTCAGAGGGCTTGGAGTGCTGAAAATTAAGCAAAGGAGTAGACTCAAACCTGTATTCCCAGCCCAGCCCATTGAGGCTAGTGAACCATGGAGGACTGTGCATTTTGAAAGCATCAAGTTTTTTTGCTAGTATTTTGGTTACTCTTTGCTTCCAATCTTTGTTAAAGTTGTCTTTCCCTAAAATGAAGCTTTATGAGGGGGATATTTTTTGGCATTAACTTAAGATCACAGGCTTCTGATGAATATCACTAATATCAAAATTAGTGAACTTTAATATTAGAAATTAAAACTTTTAATTGAATGCTGCCAAATCTAAACAGAATTATTTTTTTTACATATTACAAAAACATTGTAAACATAGCTCAGAGTAATATTCAGAATTGTTTCTCACAATTACCTTTATCTCTCAGAGTGGCATCTGCATTCTCTTCCTCTCAAGAATTTTTTCTTTAGTATCTTTTGGTTTTAAAGGAAGCAGTAATCAAAAATAAAGAAGGCCAGCTACCAACCTTAGGAAGTAGAAAGGTTTAGCTGAACACATTTAATGTTGCCACTGGAGAAAAAAATATCATATCAAAAGGAAATTATAGGTAATAATTTTTGAAAGAACCTAGAAATCCAAATGAGGTAGAGAAAGAGGTAAAAGAACACATGGTTTTGAATTTTTGTTATTTATTTATTTATTTTCTTTTTATAATTCCTTTATTTAAACACCGTGATTACAAACATAATTGTTGTTGGGTTTCAGTCATAACAAGAAACACCCCCTTCAGCGTGCAACTTTCCCATCACCAATGCCCCCATCTCTTCCCTCCTCAACCCCCTACTGTACTCAAGACAGGCTTCCTACATCCCTCATTCACTGACATTGTTATGATAGTTCTCAGCATAGTTATCTCTCTTAACGGGTCCCCTGTTTGGGACATCAGGCGGGGAAAATCCACGAAACTATGCCTGCCCAGTGGGGCCCAACTGTGAAAAACTGAGTGCTACCTGTGTATGTCTGTCTACTGTCCTCTTGCGTGAAACTCTTGGGAGTGGGGCGAAAAGAGGCTCCAGAAAACTCGCTCTCCCAGAGGCTATTTATTTATTTTTAATTATCTTTATTTAAACACCATGATTACAAATATGATTGTAGCTGTATGGTTTCAGTCATGAAAAGAACACCCCCTTTCACCAGTGCAACATTCCCACCACCAATGTCCCAAATTTCCCTCCTCCCCATCCCACCCACACCTGTAGTTTAGACAGACTTTCTACTTCCCTCATTCATTCATATTGTTAGGATAGTTCTCGAATGTAGTTATTTCTCTAACTGCACTCATCACTCTTTGTGGTGAGCTTCATGTTTTCACATGTACTTTTAGAAAGAAGGATTCAGAGAGTTTGCAACCTAGAAATTTAGACTTTAAATTCTTTAAAAGCAGTAGATGAGTTTACATTTTCACTTACCTGAGATGACATGCTAATATGATGTGAAGGTTTGAAGAACAGTTATAACTGCCCTTATATAGTTCTAGATTCCCATAACTACTCAGATTCCCCTGACTTCAAATGTGAGGCTCCAAATGATTCATCAAAATAGCAGAACCAAAACTATTTTATTGGACAAGCCTCATCTTTAGACTTCATAAGAAGTAACAGAATCAATTTGTTACACAGTGCACTTATAAAACCTGGTAGCAATTATTGTGTCTAGATAATATATAACAAGGCCTTCAAAAATTATCCAGAATATTATGGGTGTATGCATCATGATTATTTTTATAACTATATGTTTTATTTCTTTCTCTGACATGTAAATGTAGCCTTTTAAAGGTCAAGGGTTTATTGAGATGTTGGTGGTAGATTTAGATAGAATCCATAATCACAATTTAATGTGTATAATCACAATTATGTATACCCAAACTTTTTTTAATTTCCAAACTTTTTTAATGCCATTAGTAATTAAGTCACGTTTATCCTCAAAACCAAACACATTCCAAAAAAAAGGATCAACTTTTATAAATAAAATAGGGTAATGAATTTACCTATCCATCAAAGAGAAACAGCAAACAACCATTTCCCAAAATAACTCAGTTCACTACCCATTACCTGGTCTGTAATTTATTTTCATTAAAATGTATATTAGAAATGTGAATTCTATAACATATTTATTTTACTATAAAAATCTCTCCTTTAGTCTTCCAAGCTCTTGGAATAAAATTGAATTCCAGGTAAGCAAAGCAATAGAACAGCAGTAGGGCACATGCATTTCAAACAGCCAGCCAAGCTTTGAACCTGGCACATGTATGATTCCCAAGCATTGTCAGGAGCAACCCCTTAGCACAGAGCTAGGTCTAAAGTCTGAGCAATGCCAGGTGGCCCAAATTTCCCACCCCCCCAACAATAACCCTGAAGTCAACATCCAAAGGTATAATTGTTTATGTGTGTGAGCCATTTTTCCTTAGGCAATGATGAAAACTAAATGATACAGCTAGCATAGCTTGCTTCCCATTAACTATCATATAGATATATATAATGTATTTTAGTTACATTATAAGTTATTGCTATTAAAATTAGCCTTTATCTATTTCTTGTCCATTGCTATTATGAGTGTACAATATAATGTTTGACATAATAATTACTCAGTAAATAATCATTTTAAATCCCATTATTTTTTTCTCCCAACAATATCTTCTCAGTCCTCAATTTAATTTGAACTATCAGCAGTATTTAACATAAGAAATCATTTTCTTCTGATGTTTTGTTTTGGGGAGGAGGGGATTACACCTGATAATGCTCAAGACTTATTTTTGAATAATATGTACACAGGGATCATTTATGGTGAGCATAAAGGAATTTACATGATGGCATAAATTGAGCCCAGGTTGGCCACATATACTATCTTAACCACTGTATTATCTCTCTAGCTCCATGAATATATTTTCAAATGTTCTTACTCTGATTCTTCAATCTCTGTCCTCCTTTCCATCACCACCACCAACATTGTTCTTAAAACAGAAGACTTCAAAGTATATATTCCCTTATTAATAAATTGGCAGCTTCTCTAATTTTATTAGAGAATATAGATTATATTTACTCTTGGAAAAATGAGTAGGCAATTTAGTATTTCCTGATAGCTGTGATTTTATATTGATATATTGATATTATGTATACTCTAAGCTTGGAATTAGGAAACATTCATTAAATAAGTGTAATTTCTTACAGGATATAAAAATAGAAATTAAATATTATTGAACCAACTTAATACTGCTTAGTGTGAAATACAATTTTCTTGGATTAAAGGGAAAATTAGTACCTCAGGGTCTATAAGTCTACCATTTAGTTTGAACAAAGCCCTAAGTTATTAGGGCTGAATGACCAAGACAATTCAGTAGAATCTATTTTCCTATCTGTGAAGTAATGATTTTACTTTTCATTTAACAAATTTTTGTATAGTGATACATAACAAAGACTTAATGTAAAACACCATTTTTGGACCTTACAACTATCCTTTGATTTAATGCTATTTTAGTTCATTTCCAATTATAATATCTGCTGGTGCAGAACTTCATCAGGTACTGGAGTATTTGAGAAGGGATTTGTAGGTGACCAAGGATGCAACAAGCAGTTCTCAGTGGACCACATAGAAACAAATTTTACACATTCCAGATATCAGCTTTACCCCTCTAAGCCATATTCCTGGGACCAAGCTTTCTTTTTTGTAGCTGTGTCTAGTGATCCAGCAAAAGTTAAGTACGTTTTCATATGTTTTTTTACTTTTTTTTTTTTGTATTTTTGGGAGGGGGGCCATATCCAGTAGTGCTTAGGGGTTACTCCTAGATCTGCACTTAGAAATCACTCCTGCCATGCTCAGGAGACCATATGGGATGCCAAAACAAGGTCCTTAATCTTCCCTCAAATACTTGAATGATGATAACAAAATGAATCTCAGAGCATCATGCTATCTAATTCTCTAAATCTTAGTGACACACTTCTCATCATGAATGTAAGACTCAAAAAGATGCCCAAGATGTCAACATTGTCAATCTGGGGCAAACACACCATTGTCCATTCTCAGTATCTAGAGTCTCTAGACAACATTGCCTTTCACATCATAGAACCAAAATTAAAACCCTTAAGTAGCCTTACAATAATGTATTTTTGGTCAATCATTACAAATAATTGGAGCATCTGGAAAAAAATGGCCTAATGAAGTATCAGTTGAAATACTCGATAGTTTTATATAAGAGGAGCCAACATTTTTGCTAAAAGGATCATGTTTCTCATTGATCAACTATAACAAGGTCACATCAAGTGCTTATAGACAGAAACAAGTACTCCACATGTTTCTATGAGAAAAATGAGTTAGTCTAAAATAAACAGGTTATAGAAATGAGTTTTTGTTACTTATAAGTATTTATTTGAATGATTCATCTGTTATTTAGGTCTCAAAATTTATCTGATTTAAGAAAATGCCTGGGGGAAGGGCAGAGCCTTAGTACAACTTTTGGAGTGCTTTCCTTGCATAGATCTCTGGGATCTTATATGGTCCCCCCAAACTTACCAAGAGTGATCCCTGAGCACAGAGCCCCTATTAATATATGATTACCACTGAGTGTGGCCTAAAAGGAGAGGAGAGAAAGAAAAGAGAGAGAGAATTTGTTTATATCCTGGTCAGTAATATAAGAACAAGAGAGTGTGTACTAATCTTAAAAGGTGAACAAGCTATAGGCTCTCCAGATAGTCTTGGCATGCATTAGGTAATGGGGAGAGGAAGATAAAATAAGAAGGATGGTTTGAGCATCCATCCATAATTCAAATCCAAATAAACAAATAGGGAAAGAATAACAACTGATTCATGAATAAGTTCCTCTCTGGGTAGAAGAATTGTATGTGTGTGTCTCTGTGTGTGTTGTTTTGCTCTGTTTTCACAGAAAGTGTTAGTTGGTTTTCACCTTTAGAACCTCAGCATCAATAATTTGTAAGAAAATAAACTGAATTTTATTTAAGACTAAAAAAACCATCCTACGTAATCTAAGTTAAGTCTACTGAGTTCAGTCAGATACTTCTCTGTAGAACACTTTGTATGCTTCCAGCAGCCCCACCCTTAATTCCAGTCACCTATGAGTCAACCAGCTGCCTGGCATATTAATGAAACCACAGTTGCACACCTCACCACCATGTCAAAGCACACATCAGTTTTGAGTTTCTTCCCTCACCATTTAGAAGTTTCACTTTGCTTTTTATTAGTAATCAAAAAAAAAAAAAAAAAGAAAGAAAGAAAAGAAAACCAGCTTCAATAGAGCATGTCTGTTTCATTGAATCATTCAACAATAGATATTGGAAAAACTTGAAAATTATCAACCACACAATCACAAATCACTGTGTATCACACTAGTATTTGTGAACTTTGGGTTTCACAAATATTAGTTCTTCACACAATCTACAGGGGACCATTTTGAAAATATGGATCATATCTGATTTTTTTGTTTAAAATTTGACCAGAGGCCAGAAAAACAATACAGTAGTAGGGTTTGAATGCATGCACTCAATGAGGATTCTATCCCAGGAATTGAGCCATATGATTCCCAGAGCCTCATCAGGAGTGATGGGGTGGGGAGGAGAGAAGGTGAAGGGAGGAGAGGTGAGAAGAGGAGAGGAGAGGAGAGGAAGAAAGGGGAGAAGAGGAGAGGAAAGGAGGAGAGGGAAGTAGAGAAGAGAGGAGGGGAGGGGGGAGAAAGAGAGGGGACAAGAGGAAGGGAGAGAAGGGGAAGGGAGAAATGGGGAGGGGAGGAGAGGGGAAAGAAGAAAGGAGACAATAGAAAACGAAGTTTGCGGGGCCGGAGAGATAGCATGGAGGTAAGGCGTTTGCCTTTCATGCAGAAGGTCATCGGTTCGAATCCCGGCGCCCCATATGGTCCCCTGTGCCTGCCAGGAGCAATTTCTGAGCCTGGAGCCAGGAATGACCCCTGAGCACTGCCAGGTGTGACCCAAAAACCAAAAAAAAAAAAAAAAAAAAAAAAAAAGAAAACGAAGTTTGCAAGGGGTTTTGAGAGAAAGAGATCACTGTGAGAGAACTGGGAGGACTCCTGTAGCTCCTTGGCCATGCTGCTATTTTTCAGAGCACAGGGAAAGAGAAGGCGGAGCAAGGTGCATCTGGCTGATGCTGTTTATGCTGCATTTTAGGCTAGCGGCCTGGGCCGGGCTTCTGGCCCCCAAGCACTTCCCCCTGGTGTTTTTCTGGTCCCTCCCCCTTCAAATTGCCAGGCTTTTCCTTTAATATGTTGTCAGTTGATCATTACAGGGAAGCATGTCTCAGTTCGTTGGCATTAAAGGGGGCACGATATCACCACTTAAAGTTGCACTAACAGTAACCTCCTTAGATACATTAACACCTGTTAATATCAAGATTGCAAGTCTATTATTTCAGCTTGGGTAAAACTCTACCTAATATCGCAGTCTACGCATTCAATAACCAAATACTTATGGGATTTCTACTATCTAATTATATTGAAAAATAAATGATGGAGTTCACCTTCTGGAATTTAGTTGTGACTATCTTTAATCCAGAAAATATTGTCCCCTGCCACATAACGCTCCTTTACATATTCTGTCATTTCCCTATGATGTAAATATTGTATTTGTTTAATTCTTAATAATTGCTCAAATCATATTTTAAACATTTTACTATATGAGGAGTTTCTCTTTTTCTGATCTAGGTCAAATCCTTATCCTATCTGTTCTGTAATATCTCTTATTTATCATATCTCCCTTTTCTAAGTACTTATTTGGCAGATGCCAAACATTCTGGAGAGGACCAGTTGGCACATAATTTTGGGCTCTGTGAGCTATATAGTCTCACCACTCAACTTTGCCATTAGATTGTGAGGGTAGGCGTAAGTTAATAAGTTAATTACTTCACCTAACAAATAGGTGAAGTGTTATATATATAGTACAACTATTTACAGTAGCATACTGGGCCATATCTGGCTGGAGCACCACAATTCAACAATCTCTAGAGAGTAGAACTTCCTGCAGTGATGGAAATGTATGTTCTGTTTTGTCAGGCTACATCATTCACATATTTTTGTGTATGTGAAATGTGGCCAGGGCAGTTAATGCTCTATATCTCTAAGTTAACTTAATGTTGAATAAATTTAAGGACTCAGGCAAATGTTACTGGTGCTTGCACTATTAGATATCACACATGTAAACCATGAGTGGCTTGAGGTCAAATTCCCTGTCCCTCTTGATCATTAAAATCTTAGCTAGATCTATCTAGCACAGCAGTTGGAACAGAACAGATTTAATGTGTATATTTTCAATGAACAAGTGAAAAATACATAAATATAGAATATCATTAAACATGTTTGCTTCTTTTTTTCCACACACACCTTGCTGTGCTCAGGGCTTACTCCTGGCTCTGTGCCCACAAATCACTCTAGTACTTAGAGGACAATACAGGGCAAGTCTCTGGTTCCCATGTCCATTTTATTTATGATATATGACAAAATCTGTCATGTTTTAAAATATGGCTTCAAATTTTCTTTTGTTTTATACTGTTACTGAGTTGAGAAATTCAAATTAATCCTGCCTTTTCCAGATCACTAAACTTGATGATAATCTTAATTTAAGTGATGATCATCTTAGTTTGTTATAGCTATTTACTGCATACCTCTTAATAATATAATGAAAATAAGTGAGATTATGGCCACAAATTCTCTGATCACTTCAGAGGCAAGAATAGCTTTTACTTGGGACCTGACAACTGATTAAGAAGACAATAGATGGTAGTTATTTTTAATGACTTTTAACCATTAAACTAGGTTTTCTCTAGTTTATCAGGATAATTTAATACAGTTCTGTGTTTCTCAAGTGAGCTAGCAGGTTGTAAAGATCACAGGAATGAAAATCTCTACGATGGTGAAGGACAGCCATTTTATCCAAAGTTGGATTCCATCCTACTGAATTTAAAGTTTCTATTTCATATATCATCCCAGAATGGATGTTGGAATTCTATAAAACCTTTTGCCTTTATTTAATCATGTAGTGTTGGTAAGAGGCCATCCCACTAATACTTCTTTATTTCACTGATGTTTGAAACAAAATGTTCCCTTACTCTGCATAGTCCAATGTAATTCTTGTAGCCTCTTGTCTTCACACCTGGAACCTAGACATCATCCATTCCAGGTCTTATTCCTCTAGGGTTCACATATCAAAATAGTCTCCACGTTTGTCTTCCCAAACTTTCCTAGTCAATCATGACTTTCTCTTTCATCAACCCAACAGCAGTGATGAATAGCTCTCTTACTGCCATTTAAAGTTCTCAAAAAAAAATCTTTTGTTTTCTATTTTAAAATTCTTCCTTTTCTCTGAACCCTTTATTTCCCAATCAGCATGAAGTCATAGTATGTTGCCCTGACTTACTAACTTATATTTTGTGTAGTGAAGAGAATGACAAAGACTATGGTAAACAAGGATAGCTTCTCATGAACTAAATTTGTTTATTTCTAGAAATAAAGAAATGGAGTCTTGGAATCACTAATACTTAAAGAATATAGCTCCTCAAAATATTTCTCTTAGGAACTAGAAAATAGAAATGTGCTTAGTACTAGGTGAAACCATCAAGATTACAAGTCTAGCACCATATTGTCCTTTGGATATCTAAGTGTAGCATGGGAGACCCAAAAATAGTTTCCCCACATTATTCTCTGACCTACAGGGTCTGGGTATCACTCACTCCTCAGGTCCTTCCTTGCATTGAAACTGATCCAGTTGACTAAGAATTACCAGCCTCCCCCTGGAACCTCTTGAGCACCATTTGGGAGACTACCATAACTTTTTAAATTCATATTTAAATATATTATGATTTTTTTGCAATACCTAAGATCAAAAACAGGGCCTCGTGATGTTCACTACTGAGAGCTTGTCTCCTCAATCCCACAAAGTTTTATTTTTATAAAGTGTGTGTTCCTTTCTGACTTCTATAGCCATTGACACCTAAATAATGGTACAATTTTTTTATGATATACCATGAAGAAAGAACTGTATAATAAACGAGTAACTAAATCTTCCATTTAAATAATTTTCCAGCATAAACGGCCCAAGTTTTAATTTCTTTTTCTTTATTATCTGACTCCTAAAGTCTTTTAAGCAATCAGTAGAAATAAAGAATTTTCACCAAACTTCTATATTATGTTTTTAGAAAGATTGTAGTTCATAATGTCATAATATACCTGAAAACAAATCTTATGATGCAAACCAATGAAAGTTAATATCTCATTCATAATGTTTTATTGGAAGTAAAAAGTTGGGTGGGGTGAGAGATAAGGAGGGAGTGTGACTCAAATGTAAGAAAGAAGAAAAAACAAAAATGGTTTGATAACTTTCTTTTAATCATCTATATAGGCATAAGGATGAAACTCAGGTATCTGCACACAAATACTCTTTTTCATAATTTATGGGGCAGAAAGAGCAGCCCAGAGCCAGGAGATAGCATATAGGTCATGATACATGTCTTGTACGTCTTCAGGCCAGGTGTGACCAACACCATATGGTCTCCCAAGCATCACCATGTATAGATATAAAAGCACCTGTGAATGCTGGATTGGTTTAGACCAATCCAAGACCTTGAACTCAAGATCTAAACATGAATGCACTTGAATCCTTGTATTTGATAACTGGCAAAATTAGCAATTTCTAGGGGGACACTTGACATGACAGAGTTATCATTTTCTGTCACAATTGATAGCAGGATTAAAATATTTGGAATAGTGAAATGCCTGGATAAAAGATAACAAAATATTTATTATTTTGGCAAGTGGTACTTTATTTTCTGTCCTCTTATTAAACATGTTGCCATTTAAAATATTATCATAACACAATGTGATAGGTATTAAGGTATTGATACATGGTAAAAACATGTAGCTTATATCTGTTTATTAAGCTAAATCAGATTTGGGTCCTTAAATAGTATATATTAGACAGGTAAAGGTGACCAGTATATATGGTAGAACTGATAGTAGGCTGACAGTAGAGAGCAGGTAGGAAAAAGAGGAGGAAAAATGTTACAGTAAAGTGACAGCAAGAGAAAGGATTTGGACATGCTAAAACTGTGGTTATGAAATAAAAGTAATCTGATGTTCCTTAAGCAAAAGAAGGAAAGTAGAATATCAGAAGATCTGAGGCAAGTAATTGTTTTTCTGGTTAAGAAATTTAGCTTTTTTGCAAGCACACATCAGGAAGGAAGAAGGAGCATACATGAATAGCTTAATGACACAGCTTATAGAATTAGAAAATGATCAACAAAAGAAACTAAAAATAGGGAGACAGAAGGAAATAACAAAGCTGAGAGCAAAAATCAATGAAATGGAAACCCAAAAAACAATCCGAAAGATCATGGAAAGCAGAAGTTGGTTCTTCGAAAAAATAAACAAGATTGATAGACCATTGTCAAAACTCACAAAGCAAAAGAGAGAGAGAAACTTGATAATGCATATTAGAAATGAAAAGGGGGAGATCACTATAGATACTGCAGAGATTCAAAGGGTATTCAGAGAATACTTTGAGAAAATCTATGCCACTAAATATGAGAACCTGGATGAAATGGATAAATTTTTGAACTCATATAACCTTCCACAGTTGAATAAAGAAGATGTAGCATATCTAAACACCCCCATCACTATTGAGGAAATTAAAACCATAATCAAAAATTTGCTCAAAAACAAAAGCCCAGGCCCAGATGGATTCACGAATGAATTATTTCAAACCTTTCAAGAGGAAATACTACCAATCCTGGCCAGGCTCTTTAATGAAATAAAAAAAAAAAAAACAGGAACACTTCCAAATAGCTTTTATGAAGCCAACATCACCATAATACCAAAACCAGATAGAGATGCTGCCAAAAAAGAAAATTACAGACCAATATCCTTGATGAACACAGATGCAAAGATCCTCAACAAAATCCTGGTGAACAGAATCCAGTGCCTCATCAAGAAGATCATTCACTTTGATCAAGTAGGTTTCATCCCAGGAATGCAAGGCTGGTTTAACATCCATAAATCTATCAACATAATACACAACATAAACAACAAGAAAAATAAAAATCACATGGTCATATAAATAGACGCAGAAAAAGCATTTGATAAGGTTCAACACCCATTCTTGATGAAAACTCTCAGCCAGATAGGAATAAAAGGAACCTTTCTCAATATAGTTGAAGCCATCTACCAGAAGCCAGTGGCAAATATTATCCTCAATGGAGATAAACTAAAATCCTTCCCTCTAAATTCTGGTACAAGACAAGGCTATCCTCTCTCACCACTCCTATTCAACATAGTACTGAAATTACTGGCTATAGCGATTAGGCAAGAAAAAGATATCAAGGGAATGCAGATAGAAAAGGAAGAAGTCAAGCTCTCACTGTTTGCAGATGACATGATACTCTACTTAGAAAACCCTAAAGACTCTACCAAAAAGCTTCTAGAAATAATAGATTCATATAGCAATGTGGCAGGCTACAAAATTAACACACAAAAATCAATGGCCTTTTTATACACTAATAATGATAGGGAAGAAATGGACATTAAGAGAACAATCCCATTCACATTAGTGCCACACAAACTCAAATATCTTGGAGTCAACCTGACTAAAGATGTGAAGGTTCTATACAAAGAAAACTATAAAACACTGCTCCAAGAAATAAGAGAGGACACGCGGAAATGGAAACACATACCTTGCTCGTGGATTGGCAGGATCAACATCATTAAAATGGCAATACTCCCCAAAGCATTGTACAAATTTAACACGATTCCCCTAAAGATACCCATGACATTCTTCAAAGAAGTGGATCAAACACTTCTGAAATTCATTTGGAACAATAAACAACCTCAAATAGCTAAAGCACTCCTTGGCAAAAAGAATATGGGAGGCATTACTTTTCCCAATTTTAAGTTGTATTACAAAGCAATAGTTATAAAAACAGCATGGTATTGGAATAAAGACAGACCCTCAGATCAATGGAATAGGCTTGAGTACTCAGAGAATGTTCCTCAGACATATAACCACCTAGTTTTTGATAAAGGAGCAAGAAATCCTAAATGGAGCAAGGAAAGCCTATTCAACAAGTGGTGTTGGCACAACTAATTAGCCACTTGCAAAAAAGCGAACTCAGACCCCCAGCTAACACCATGTACAAAGATAAAATTCAAATGGATTAAAGAGCTTGATATCATATCTGAAACTATAAGGTATATAGAACAACATGTAGCTGAAACACTCCAGGACATTGAGACTAAATGCATCTTTAAGGAGGAGACAGCACTTTCCAAACAAGTGGAAGCAGAGATAAACAGATGGGACTATATTAAGATGAGAAGCTTCTGCATCTCAAAGGAAATAGTGCCCAGAATACAAAGGCCACCCACTGAGTGGGAGAAATTATTCACCCAATACTCATCAGATAAAGGGCTAATATCCAAAATTTACAAGGTACTGACAGAACTATACAAGAAAAGAAAAACTAACCCCATCAAAAAATGGGGAGAAGAAATAAACACTTTTAGAAAGAAGAAAGGCAAATGGCCAAAAGGCACATGAAAAGATGCTCAACATCATGAATCGTCAGGGAGATGCAAATCAAAACTACTATGTGTAGCATATGAAAAAGTTTCCATAAGATGATTTTTGGAATTGTATATAAAAGTGTTTCCTTAGGATTGTTCTGTGACTTTTGCCCCACCTAACCCTTCCAGGTGGGGCGCTGTGGAGTTGGGAATAAATAGCTTGAGGGAGAGGAGTGAGGGGTCCTTCTGTGAAAAAGCTGCTGGCTGCAGGAGGATTCTCTGGCTCTCCTTGCCCGATCTTTTACCACAGCGCCCCACATGGAAGGGTTAGGTGGGGCAAAAGTCACAGAACAATCCTAAGGAAATACTTTTATATACAATTCCAAAAATCATCTTATGGAAACTTTTTCATATGCTACACTATGAGGTTCCACCTCACACCACTGAGATTGGCATACATCACAAAAAAGGAAAACAAGCAGTGCTGGCGGGGATGTGGAGAGAAAGGAACTCTTTTCACTGCTGGTGGGAATGGTTTCACTCATCTATGGGCTTTAAGAACAATGAAAGACATTTTTAACAGTATCTCAGAGACAAGAGAGATGAGGGCTGGTAGGTGCAGCTCATGAAGCTCATCACATAGAGTGATGAGTGCATTTGGAGAGATGACTACACTGAAAACTATCATAACACTGTGAATGAATGAGGGAAGTAGAAAGCCTGTCTCGAGTACAGGTGTGGGGGGGTGGGGAGGAGGGAGATCTGAGATATTGGTGGTGGGATTGTTGCACTGGTGAAGAGGGGTGTTCTTTACATGACTGTAATCATACAACTATAATCATATTTGTAATCACGGTGTTTAAATAAAGATAATTATAAAAAAAGAAATTTAGCTTTATGTTATCATTTAGCAGAGAATTTTTATCATGGTATAAAAAGAGATTTATAAAAGGAAAACATATATCATATACAGAGTAGGCTACTAATGTCAAATGAATTTATAACATTATTATTTTATCACATTGAAAAAGCAAATTCAATCAGGAGGTAGGCATTCAGCACAGTTTATGCGATGCTCTATGCTGATAATGAAACTTAGTTTGTGTATGCGTTGAATACCTGTGAGGTACAGCGACAATACCTTTGAGGTCCAAAGCCCTTTTGCTAATGTGTATTCTTAGAAAGCACTTGGGGAACACTGCTATAAATGATAATTGAATACCAGAGCTAGAGATAAAGTTATCTGGACATTGTATTTAAGAAACCATGATGTAGAGTAAAAGGCCATTCAGGAGGTAATTGTGATGGTTCAGAAGAAAGGTTAATGAGCACTTACCTGGATTCTCTCAGTTTTGTTTTCAGAAAGGTTTTATAATCCTTTCTGATACCCTTCTTTTATCTTTTTGTTAACTGTCTTTTCATTTTTGAAGCTTATATTTCTACAGCCTTCTTTAAAGCCAATATAATACTAATCTTGGAAACTAATACAGTTTCCCCAGTATCCTGAACACTATGTTGCCATTTATCAACCTTGTCACTCCACAAAGTGTTCATTAATAAAGACATTAAAAATTGGGGATTCCAAGTGATGCTATGGGGTCCTTTAAGTTGAGGACGTTTCAAAGTCTAATTATAAGCAGAATAAATGTAAGAATTTTGTTATTTTCTCATAGTGATTCAAGAATTGCATGATTTCTGGATTGCTTAATCCAGCAATACTAAAATGTCATTAAAGGACCACAGCAATATATATTCTTAGACCACTTTTTTTTTCCCTTTTGAACTGGGCAATTTCTTTGGATTAAATGATTTCTGCCATTCCAGATATAACAAGTAAATATCAAAATATCTATAGGCTAGATAATTTTTCAATCTAGTTTTATTCTGAGTAAATTTCTCATGTACAATTCTGCACCCAAAATAAAAATCTCTTTAAATTTCCACTCATCAGCCAGCACATGTCTACATGTCCATGTCAAAATTTGTCAATGACTGAGCTAGTTATGGCTAGTTTGGACTATGTTTTTGGAAGAACACCAAGGCTCTACATAAAAAGTAGATGTATGACTGACTGGAGGAGGTACAAAATTACCAGTATCTATACCATGCAACATATAAAAATGTTCTACTGGAAAGTATAATTTATTATCATTTTTTTCAGTGCATAAGCTCACAAAGTGGTTAAGCTTCATTTTTAAAACTCAAATGTCAGTGGTTAAGTTCTTAAATATCAGAACTACATCCTATTATCTCTATATCTCATTTCTTATGCAAAAGTAGCAACTGAAGTACAAATTTCTTTAAGATTCGAAGGAAGAAACATGCCTAAACATCAGTAATAAATGTAGTTCTGAGTAATAAATATATTATCTTCACAACAAGCCTTCACAGAGATGCAAATAGATTTATCCTTAAAAGTGTCTTTGTACTTGATACATATAAATGAGTGAGTTAATCAGAATCATTCATAATAATGGATGAAGTGGGCAAGTCAAAATCTCATTAGCTCAACATAGTGAATTTTATTGGTGATCTGTCTCTTCAGTCTTCTAGCTTCAATACATGGCTCTACTAGCCATCACAGTGCCCATGGTGAAGGAAAAAAGAGATCTATTAAGCGCCAGCACTTGGACTGCCTCCAACCAGGAAAGACATTTGTGATTTCCAATCTTAGTTCATTAGCTTGATTAAGTCAAATGATTCAATACAATTGCAAAGAAGTCTTAGAAATATACAGTGATTATTGACAAGATGCCATGTTATACAAATCTGCTTAAAAAACCATTTTCATCAAACAACTTGAACAGTGTCCTCATATCTATGGAATTTCCTGATTGGTGTTGGGCCAAGAGAAATTATAACACTAGCAATAATATTCTTCTTGTCTTCTTAAATTTAATAATCTGAGTGCTCTATTTTCTCAGGCCAATCAGTCAAGACTAAGTGGAAGTATTTCTTACTTTTTAATAGAGGCATTAAGGTTATAGATTTCACTCAATATATTTTTATCTATTGCCTATGTTAGATATATTTTAATTTTATTTATATATTTTTATAACCTCATGATTTACCACTCTATTTAGAAATTCTTTTCATGTTCATGTACTTATTAATTTCCAAATTTTGTCTTCTATAGTTTTTTAATTCTATTGTAGTTATAGAATATAAGTTTATTATTTCAATTTTAATGCACTGAGTCTTTTTATGTATTGAGACAATGTTTGTGCTCCATGTGTAATTGAGAAAAATTATGTATTATGTCAGCTGTGGTTTGGTTTTATTTCTGGGTCATATCCAGCTGTGCCCAGAGTTTACTTCTGGCTCATGTTCAAAGATGGATTCTGGTGTTGCTCATGGGATCATATGTACTACCAGAGATTACATTGTAACTGCCCACATGCAAAGCCTTACTACATCTCCTATTTCTCTGGTCCTGAGGAAAAGCAATATATAATGTCTTGTTAATCTAGTTGATTTATAGTGTTGTTCAAGTCTTTATTTCCTCACTGGTTTATGACATCATTCTGAATCCACAATTGAAAAATATTTCTATTGTGAAATTGATTAATTCCTTTTATTTATGTCAAATTTTGTTTCAAACATTTTTATTTTGTTAGATATACATATTTATCATTCTAACATTCATAACTGATCACTTTACTAATACAAAATGTTCTTTGTTTTATAGGAAGTGTATATTTGTATTGTTTTGTTTTGTTTTGTTTTTGTTTTGGGGCCACACTGGGCAGCGCTCTGCGGATACTTCTTTCTTTGCGCTCAGAAATCACTCTGGGCATGGTCAGGGGACTGACCATATGGGATGCCTGGTATCAAACTTGTCGGCACGTGTAAGAAAAACACGCTACCCATTGTGCTATGGCTCTGGCCCAGGAAGTGTTATTTTTATAGTCTGCTATTTAATAGTTAATATAGGTTTCTTATAATTGGTCTTTGTTCTGATACATTTTTTAACGTTTTACTTTTAACTGGTTTGCATCAAGTATGTTTCTATCCTTAAACAGCTTAGTTTTGGATTCGATTTGTTTTTGTATAGTTTGACAATCTGCCACGTGGTTGAATTTTATTTTTGTTATTATTATATAACTCGTGTTCTATATATTTGTGTCTTATTGTATTAATTGGTTGGTTGGTTGGTTGGTTGTTTGGTTGGTTGGTTTTGATTTGGGGACTGCACCACATAGTGCTCAGTATTTACTTATAGTATAGCACTCAGGTATCACCTGGTGGGACTTGAGGACCCAAGTGGGGTGCTGAGAATTGAATCCAGGTTGGTGTACCCCAGGCAAACATCTTACCTGTATTATTGTCTCACTGTACCTACAATTTTTGAAAGCAGTAAAAAAATAGAGAGAATAAATATAATATATTTGACTCTAAGAGTTTCCTATTTAACTGTTTTTTTCTTGTTAAGGTGATATTCAGGGGTAGGTGTAGCTCAGTACTATCTCAAGTAACTGGACTCAGTTTAAGACTTTCCTTAAAAGTTTTTTGTAGGTGTGTTGTCTATCAATGAATTCTGATATTTTTTATTTATCTGGGAATATCTCTAGTTTGTCTTATTTTTAAAAATTATACCCGGAGAGATAGCACAGCGGTGTTTGCCTTGCAAGCAGCCGATCCAGGACCAAAGGTGGTTGGCTCGAATCCCGGTGTCCCATATGGTCCCCCGTGTCTGCCAGGAGCTAATTCTGAGCAGACAGCCAGGAGTAACCCCTGAGCACCGCCAGGTGTGGCCCAAAAACAAACAAAAAAAATTATAATTTTGCTTAATATAACATTTCTGGATGTCAGAAATTTTAGCTTTTTGAATACAGCATGAATTCCCTTATCTATTTGTTGTATTCAAAGAAAACTCTTAATCTTACTAAGTTTGTTATGCAATATATTGTTTTACGTAACTTCATTTAATAATTTCTTATTGTTCCTAAACATTTTTAATTAGATCATTTATTTAAAAAAATATTTTTTGGGTTTTTGGGCCATACCCAGTGACGCTCAGGGGTTACTCCTGGCTGTGTGCTCAGAAATCACTCCTGGCAATGGGAATCATATCAGACGCCAGGAATCGAGCCCAGGTCCATCCTGGGTCAGCTGTGTGCAAGGTAAATGCACTACTGCTGGGCTATCACTCTGGCCCCCGCCCCTTGACATTTTTGCCTAAACATTATTGTAATGAATTTGTCTGCTTTATCTTATGCAGACAAACAAAAACTATTCTGGTTATTTGATTTTTATTAAATTTACCTGCTTTTCTTTAACTGTCTTGAAATATTGAATGTTTCAAAATACTGATTCTTTTTATCTTCTCCATCTTATGTTATACGTATGTTGATATACTAACGAACATCTTACATCTTTTGAAACCGTACTCATTTTTATTTTTCCACTCCTGGTTTCAGTTAGCATCATAAAAAGCTCTTAATATAGCTTATCAAATTTATTAAATTTTTTTACTTCCAGATTAAATTTACTAAAAATATTCCCTTACAATTTTACGTTTATATTAATGTACTTTTGATTGCAGTTGATAACTATAAATTATTTCCATTATTTATATTTTCCTTTTGATGAGACACTGTTATATCTTTTTTTACCTTTTAAACATAGTTTTCTTAATTTCTTTGGATATGTAATAGCTTCTTTGAAAGTTTTGCTACTTCCAAAGTCTGAGATACCAGAGATTCAACCTAGGTTAGCCATTTGCAAGGAAAATGCCCTACCTGCTGTACTATGACTCCACCCTCACCCATTAGTTTTATTTTATACTTAAATCATTTAAGGAAACCATAAATAAAAATGCCATATATTTGTGCAAGGGTGGAGAGTGAACCACACCTGGTGATGCTCAGTGGTTATTCTGGCACTCCACTTAGAAATTAACCCTTGGATACAAGAGCCACCCACTGAGTGGGAGAAACTATTCACCCAATACCCATCAGATAAGGGGCTAATATCCAAAATATACAAGGCACTGACAGAACTTTACAAGAATAAAAACATCTAATCCCATCAAAAATGGGGAGAAGAAATGAACAGGCACTTTGTCAAAAAGGAAATACAAATGACCAAATGACACATGAAAAAATGCTTCACATCACTAATTATCAGGGAAATGCATGCCACAGAGATTGGTGCACATCACAAAGAATAAGAACAAGCATTGCTGGTGGGAATGTGGAGAGAAACTCTTATTCACTGCTGGTAGAAATGCTGTCTAGTCCACCCTTTATGGAATGCAATATGGAGATTCCTCCAAAAACTGGAAATTGAGCTCCTATATGATCCAGCTATACCACTCCTAGGGATATACCCTAGGAACATAAAAATACAATTCAAGAATCCCTTCCTCACACTTATATTCATTGCAATGCTATTTACCATAGCAAGATTCTGGAAACAACCAAGATGCCCTTCAACAGATGAATGGCTAAAGAAACGATGGTACATATAGACAATGGAATATTATGCAGCAGTTAGGAGAGACAAAGTCATGAAATTTTCCTATATGTGGATGTACATGGAATCTATTATGCTGAGTGAAATAAGTCTGAGGGAGAGAGATAGATATAAAATAGTCTCACTCATCTATGGGTTCTAAGATAAATAAAATATATTTTTGCAATAATCCTCAGAGACAAAGAGAGGAGGGCTGGAAGGTCCAGCTCATGACATGAAGCTCACCACAAAGAATAATGAAATAACGACATTGAGAAATATCATAACAATGTGAATGAATGAGGGAAGTAGAAAGCCTGTCTAGAGTATAGGCAGGGATGGGGTCGGGAGGAGGGAGATTTAGGATATTGGTGATGGGAATGTTGCACTGGTGAAGGGGAGTGTTCTTTACATGACTGAAATCCAAGTACTATCATATTTGTAATCAAGGTATTTAAATAAAGTTATTAATAAAATAAGAAAATGTGGTACACATATACAATAGAATATTATGCAGCTGTCAGGAGAGATGAAGTCATGAAATTTTCCTATACATGGATGTACATGGAATTTATTATGCTTAGTGAAATAAGTCAGAGAAAGAGAGAAAGACACAGAATAGTCTTGCTCATCTATGGGTTTTAAGAAAAATAAAAGACATTTTTGTAATAATTATCAGAGACAAAAGAGATGAGGGCTGGAAGGTCCAGCTCATATATGAAGCTCACCACAAAGAGTGGTGAGTGCAGTTAGAGAAATAACTACACTAACAACTATCATAACAATGTGAATGAATGAGGGAAGTGGAAAGCCTGTCTTGAGTACAGGTGGGGCGGTGGGGTGGGGCGGAGGGAGATTTGGGACATTGGTGGTGGGAAATATGCACTGGTGAAGGGGGTGTTCTTTACTTGACTGAAACCCAATTACAATCATATTTGTAATCAAGGTATTTAAATAAAGTTATTAATAAAAAATTAATCCTTGGGGGACTATATCGAATGCTGGGGATCAAACCCAAGTTAAACACATGCAAAGCAAATGTTATACCCACTAGACTATCTGTATAGCCTTCTTGTATTTTAATATTACAAATTTAATTGATTATATAACTTGTAAAGTATAATAGATATGCAAATGGCAGGTTTTTGCTTTCTTTTCTTTATTTTTTTTTTCTTATATTGGGTCACACCCAACAGCGCTCAGGGGTTACTCCTGGCTCTGTACTCAGAAATAGCTCGGGCAAGCTTGGGGACCATATAGAATGCCAGAGATCAAACCTTGTTCTGTCCTGGGTTGTCTGCATTGCAAGGCAAACACTCTACCGCTGTGCTATTACTCCAACCCCAAGGTTTTTACTTTCTTAAGAAACCAGAGAAAGTAGGAAGATTTTATTCAACTACTGTAGGCCTCATTTCTATCAATTCTAACTATAGTTTTCTCATGTATATATATTTCATATATTTTTGTGATTTGCTATCTGTGCTTTCATTTCTTTGAGCATATTAAACATCTTCTATGCAGTGTAATTAAGGTCATCCTTAGAGGAGTTAGAGAGCTAATTGATGCTAATTGAGCTTTCCTTGTTTTACCATTTTCACTCATTGTGTTTGGGGGCTTTTGTGCAAATTCCCCATTGGATTTCCTGTGTTCCTACTCTGCTGAGGGTAAATCTTTTTTTTTGGGGGGGGGGCACATGAGGTGGCCCTCAGGGGTGTCTCTTGGCTCTGCACTCAAAAATCACTCCTGGCAGGCTCAAGGGACCATAAGGGGTGCCGGGGATCGAGCCCGGTCCATCCTGGGTCGGCCCTGTGGAAGGCAAATGCCTTACCACTGTGCTAAAGCTCCAGCCAAGGGTAAATCTTTGTAGTTATCCCACCCAGGATCTCTAAGATATTAGGCTGGGAGATGTCCTTTTCCTACGATGCCTGTCTAATCAAGTAGAGTAACCCATTAAGACAGAACTTAAATTCTACCTTCTTCAGGAAGTTTCTCCTGATCACCCAGTGTGATACAGTTACTTCATTGATGTCATCCTTGTGGCATTTTAATTTCGCTTTATTTTGGGGTGATTTACAATTGCTCTACTTTCAACCACCTAGGATTATTATACTATCAGCTAGGAGAAACAAACTGTAAATATAGATTTAAAATCTTCTCTGAGGGGACCAGAGAGATAGCACAGTGGTAGGGCGTTTGCTTTGCATGTGGCCAACCCAGGACTGATAGCGGTTCCATTCCCGGCATCCCATATGGTCCCCCAAGCCTGCCAGGAGCAATTTCTGAGCGCAGAGCCAGTAGTAACCTCTGAGCATCTCTGGGTATGAACCAAAAACCAAAGAAAGAAAATAAAGGAGAGATCTCTGATAACACAAAAAAAGAATAACACAGAAGAGGCAGCCAGTAAAAATCAAAGTGATTAGGAGGTAGGAGTTCTAATGCTTGTTTATTCCTAGATAAACCAGGAATGCAAGAAACAAACAAACCCCAGAATGAACGTATTCCAGATTACCAGATTTAGCATCTGTTGGCTTTCAAAGTTGTTATAACAATAAAATAGAAACAAAGAAATAAACTATATTAAAGATTACCAGGTTGTGTCAGCAAACTGGTTAATGAGAAAACTTATTAAGATTTTATGCTTCCTTTATTTTGATAGGAAAACTATTTTTATTCAAGGTAATTAGGCAATCCCAGATTGAAAAAAATACTCCTCATTACTGATCATCAGGGAGATGCAAATCAAAACAATGATGAGATACCATCTCACACCACAGAGATTGGCACACACCACAAAGAATGAGAACAATCAGTGCTGGCGGGGATGTGGAGAGCAAGGAACTCTTATCCACTGCTGGTGGGAATGCCATCTAGTCCAACCTCTATGAAAAGTGATATGGAGATTCCTCCAAAAACTGGAAATTGAGCTCCCATTCGACCCAGCTATTCCACTCCTAGGGATATACCCTAGGAACACAAGAATACAATACAAAACCCCCTTCCTCACACCTATAATTATTGTAGCACTATTCACAATAGCCAGGCTCTGGAAACAACCAAGAATGGCTAAAGAAACAACAAACAAATGGCTAAAGAAACTGTGGTACATATACACAATGGAATATTATGCAGCTGTCAGGATAGATGAAGTCATTAATTTTCCTATACATGGATGTACATGTAGTCTATCATGCTGAGTGAAATAAGTCAGAGGGAGAGAGAGAGAGAGAGAGAGAGAGAGAGAGAGAGAGAGAGAGATGCAGAATGGTCTTACTCATCTATGGCTTTTAAGAAAAATAAAAGTAGTTTTTGAAACAATCCTTAGAGGCAATGAGAGGAGGGCTGGAATTTCCAGCTCACTTCATGAAGCTCATCACAAAGAGTGGTGAGTGCAGTTATAGAAATAACTACACTGAGAACTACCATAATTATATGAATGAATGAGGGAACTGGAAAGCCTGTCTAGAGTACAGGTGGGGTTGGGGTCGAATGGAGGGAGATTTGGGACTTTGGTAGTGGGAATGTTGCACTGGTGAAGGGGGTGTTCTTTACATGACTGAAACCTAATCACAATAATATTTGTATTCAAGATGTTTAAATAAAGAAAAAATATGGACTTCAAAGAGCTGAAAAAAAATAAAACTTATGATTGGTATTTTTCAAAAAAAAGAAAAATGAAAGACATTTTTGCAATAATTCTCAAAAACAAAACAGATGAGGGCTGTAAGGTGCAGCTCACAACATGAAGCTCACCACAAGGAGTGATGAGTGCTGTTAGAGAAATAACTACACTGAGAACTACCATAACCATGAGAATGAATGAGAGAAGTAGAAAGCCTGTCTCGAGTACAGGTGGTTGTAGGGTGGGGTGGTGTGAGGGATATTTGGGACATTGGTGGTGAGAATGTTGCCCTGTGAAGGGAAGTGTTGTTTACATGACTAAAATCATACAACTACAATCATATTTGTAATCATGGTGTTAAAATAAAGATAATTAAAAGAAGAAAAACTAATAAAAAATTTAGACCACAAAAAAATAAGTTTTTACTTAATGGATTTAGTCTCTATTGAGAAGTTTGGCCTGAGTTACTTTCAATTTAAACTACCCTTATCAATGATCAATTTTCAATTTTCTCCAAATCTTGAATACTTTTATTGCCATCTGAAAATCCAGAAGTCCCAAAAATTAAGGAACATAGTTTATTGTCATGAGAGAGAACTAACCATTCTTTTCTGTTTGTGTTTTTAGCAAAATGGAAAGACACATTTTCATCATGATCAAAGTGCTGAATCCTTTGAGGAAGCACCTCTTCATGTTATGGTTTTCACTTATATGGGATATGGACTTGGAATGCTCTTTGGTTATTTCAGAGACTTTTTGAGAAACTGTGGAATAGAAAAGTGCAATGCTGCTGTAGAAAGAGAGGAACAAAAGGTATGTATATTGATATCCCTAGATATGTGTCACTATCCTTTCTTCTACAATGTTCTCCTAATTAACGATGCATGTAAAAAAATCATAAAACAATTGTGGTGCACATTTATTCTCTGAATAAATTACATTATCCTTCACCATGTAAACAATACCCACTGTGTGTTTGTGGACTTGGGGTTTTTTTTGTTTGTTGGTTGGTTTGGTTTGGCTTTTGTTTTGGGGCCACTCCTGGAGATACTCCAACAATTACTTCTGGCTCTGCACTTAGTAATTACTCCTATGCTTAGGAGACCATATGGGATTGAGCCCAGTCAGCTGCATACAAGTGCCCTACCTACTGTACTATTGCTCAGGCCTTTCACTTGGTTATTTTTACATATATCTATTAATGAAACTTTATTACATACTAAATTTAGTGTTGGAACACCATTATATTTAATATGTATAACAACCCTGTAAGATATATATATATAGATATATATAGATATAGATGTCTTTTTCAAGAGAAAATAACAAAATAGTAAAAGCAAGGACATACGAATGGATCTGTGCTTTGGTCTTACAATTGTAAAATAAGTGTTATTCTATTCTTTTCTCTTGGGGTGAGTGGGTCAGATACTTTGGAGTTACTCCTAAATCTGTGCTCAGAAATCACACCTGGCAGGCTTGAGGGTGTCATATGGGATATATGGGATGCTGGGGATTAAACCCAGGTTGTTCCCTAGTCTTTCCCAGGTTATTCGCAGGTCTGTCCCAGGTTGGTCCTGGGTCAGTCACATGCAAGGCAATGCCCTACCCACTATCTTATCACTCTGGCCCCTATTGTGTTCTATCCTGAAATAGAAATGTGTGTCTAAGTGATATAGAAGCTTTCTATTTCTTCTAGGTAAGACTTTCTGGTACTCCCAAATCTTTGGATTTAATTATTGTTTGTTACACATAGTTTCCATGTTCTTTGTAGGCTTTTAACTGCATCCTTGGCCTGTATCCATTCTTCTATATACTGAAATAATTAAATATTCTTACAGATATTACCAAACATCTCATAAAATATAAAAAGCATCTCTAATTTAGAACTATAGAACTAGATATTCCCATTGTCAACCTTACATTTAAATTATTTTGATTTTTTTCTAATGGAAAAGCTTGAAAGTATTTACAAATATTCTAGCAATTTTTATTGAGTCAATATGTTTCCAAATCACTTCAGCTAGTTTATATTGCTGTTAACCTCTTTTTTCTCAATAATGTTTCATGATCATTTGATTTATGTACATGGGTCCTTTCATATTGTGGTTCTTTCTGTATGTCTAATAATAGTACCTAGGTGAGGCACAAATTTCAATGAGCTAAAGTAACCTGAACTATCTTTAACTTAACTAGCATGACAGTATAATATACACTATTAAGTAATATATTCATTAATAAATTTTATGAAACAATTATTTTGGCCCCAGGTGTTTCAGAAGAAACAAACTCGGTTTATTATTACTCATAATAGTTATCCTCCTTTTAGCAAGTATTTGATCACATGCTCTAATGACCTAATGGGTAGTAATACACATAGGTGAAAGCACCTGTCCTGCCATCAATGAATTTGAATGAGAATTAAAGCAGTTGTAGAGAAAAATTGAGTTATTTATTCACAATCAGAATGAAACAAAAAGTGATGAAAGGGACAAAGAAGATATGGTAATTTGAAGTCTATAGACAATTATTCCCTCAGAAAGTTCAGAAGCTTAAGACTAGAACTTGAAAAATAATTTGTCTAGTGAGCAAAGTAGAAAAAAGTGGACTTATTCTGAAAAGGAAGACACTCAAAGGGGAGGCCATAGTTGTGTCAAGCTACTCATTAAGTACAAAAATCAAGTCACATTCTTTTGAGCATATATTTTTGTAAGACTTTGCTATGATTTAGAGATCTAATAATAACAAAAGCAGGAATAGCTCTTGCCTTTAAGAAACTTCTCATTAAAAAAGCAATGGCAATAGAATTTGATTAACATATACCATAAAGTTAAGCAGCCGATAACAAGGGAACCAAGAAGCAAAATATCTAAATTGAAGTTGGTGAAGGTTTCTTGGAGGAAAAGTTTGAGATTTGAAGGCTAAAGAAAGGGAAAACAATAAGAGACAAGAATATCCAAGGAGAGGAAATCTATCGCAAAATGCTCAAGAAATAATAGAAAGCATTGTACATTCAAGGAACCAGGAATTTAATTATTGTGACCAGCTTATTGTAAGTGGGAGGAGGTAGGCAGAAAGAGTTATTAGAGACGCAAGCATGCACTAGATTAGAATGAGTTCTTACAAGCCATAGATTGTTATTGGAAGAACAATGGGAAGGCATTATAGGAATTCAGACTGAAAAATGCAAATTTGCAAATTCAAAACTTTATGTTCACTGTTCTATGATAAAGGGAATTGCAGGAGATAATACAAAAATTAAAAAGTTGATTCTGAGATTTAAAAAAATCTAGGTGAGAGTTTAGATAATGAGATGAAAAATATTTTGTATGTATTTTAAAATCTAATCAATATCTAAGAAATTAGAATTTGGGAGCCTTGGTTGACCTGGAGTATTTTTAGGAAATTGATTTATTAAAGAAATCAAATTTATGACAAATAGCTAGGTAGAAAAAATGATGTCTTTTATTAAAATGAGAATAGAAGAACAAATTGGAGGAGGATCATAGAAAAATTCATCTTTGGACAAGTTAAGTCTTAACTGTGAAAAATAAGAGGGCCCGGAGAGATAGAACAGTGGCGTTTGCCTTGCAAGCAGCCGATCCAGGACCAAAGGTGGTTGGTTCAAATCCTGGTGTCCCATATGGTCCCTCGTGCCTGCCAGGAGCTATTTCTGAGCAGACAGCCAGGAGTAACCCCTGAGCACCGCCGGGTGTGACCCAAAAAAAAAAAGAAGAAGAAGAAGAAAAAGAAGAAGAAGAAGAAAGAAGAAGAAGAAGAAGAAGAAGAAGAAGAAGAAGAAGAAGAAGAAGAAGAAGAAGAAGAAGAAGAAGAAGAAGAAGAAGAAGGAGAAGGAGGAGGAGAAGGAGGAGGAGGAGGAGAAGGAGAAGGAGAAGAAGAAGGAAGAAGAAGAAGAAGAAGAAGAAGAAGAAGAAGAAGAAGAAGAAGAAGAAGAAGAAGAAGAAGAAGAAGAAGAAGAAGAAGAAGAAGAAGGAGAAGAAGGAGAAGAAGGAGAAGAAGGAGAAGAAGGAGAAGAAGGAGAAGAAGGAGAAGAAGGAAGAAGAAGAAGAAGAAGAACAACAACAACAACAACAACAAAAATAAGAGCACCAACAACAGAAAACTGACTTTGACAACCGTGACTGAACAGAGCGTACCTTAGGCTGTAGCCCGGGACACATAAAAAACAACAACAACAACAAGATGTCTTATTGCAGAGGTCCAACTTGGACAACAGAGACTGAGCAGAACCTTTGGATCCATAATATCCTAGGCTTCGGCTTAGGGACTGAACGAAAACAGGGAGCAAGTGTTACAGAAGATTGAACACAACAACGATGGATAGGAACCTCTAGAGACTCTATCCTAGACCCTGACCTATAACCCGTGCAAATACCAAGATTGCTAGTTACAGTGGCTTGACTTTCTCACACACAACTGAGAGGAAACTTTCCTGGCATCACAAAAAAGCCTTTGGGATGGGGTAATGAGTATATATGGAGCCAGGGGTTAATCCCATGATGGTATGCTTCAAGGATAGAGAAACCCTGAATCTCTTAGGTCATGGGAATTCCCTTTCATCCCCAATGCTTACTGTGCCTATGCAAAAAAAAAAAAAAAAAAAAGGCGGGGGAACGCCAATCCCTACCACTCCAGCACCCATACTTTTTCTTGTTTTGTTTTGATTTGTTAGTTTTTGACTTTATTTTCCTTCTTTTTTTCTTCCACTTTTCTCTTTCTTTTTCACTCTTATGGTTATTATTTAGAGATTTATTTTTATTTTTATTTGCTGGGTCCTTTTTTTCTTTTTTCTTCCATTTTTCTTTTCTTTTCTTTTTTCTCTCTTCTTTCTTTTTTTGGAAGTTGTCACCAAATTTTTTTCTCACTTTTTTCTTATCTTTTTTATCTCCAATGATGGTGGAATAGATGCTCAATCTACAATAAGCTGTAAAGTGGAGACCAGTTTCACTAGCATTCTGGAGGGTAGAGGAGGGAGATATGGGATGCATACTGGGAACAGGGGCAGAGGGAGGACAGCACTGGTGGTGGGAATGCCCCTCATTCATTGTCACTATGTACCATAAATGATGCATGAAAGATTTGTAATGCACTTTGGTCACAATAAAAATTTAAAAAAAAATAGAAAAAAAAAAAAAAAGAATTGGCAACTAGCCCCAGAAGTCAAAATTTCTAGAAGTCTTGGGTGGATATCATGACATCATTAGTGTACTAAGTATAGCAACATTAACTAAAGTCACAAAAGTATAAAAGAGCCTCTTTTATCTTTTAGCTCTAATGACAACAGGAGAGAACTATTTAGAACTTTATGATATTGAATGATTGGCTTTTTTGGGGGGTTTTGTTTTGTTTTTTGAGCCACACGGTTTGATGCTCAGGGATTACTCCTGGCTAAGCACTCAGAAATTGCCCCTGGCTTGGTGGGACCATAAGGGACTCCAGGGGATCGAACCGCAGTCCTTCCTTGGCTAGCGCTTGCAAGGCAGACACCTTACCTCTAGTGCCACCTCACTGGCCAGAATAATTGGCTTTCTAATTCAAGACAAAAATCAAGGTGGCAATAAAAATTGTATTTCAGTTTAGGAAAGAACTTAAACTGAAAAAAGAAAACAATAAACTAAAATAAATTAAGACATATTTGAGATGTAGAATCAAGTCTTGGCTGTGGAGTGCACAGAAAATAAGAGGATGGAAGACAGGAAAATCCAGTTTGTTCTTCAGTCAAGCATCAGGATTGTGGAACTTCATCACAATATATGGGTCTTGCATAGACAGAAAGATGACCACCGATATTATTTTGAGGTTAAAAAGGTTCTGAATGAAAAGCATATAGAAAGAAGTTAAGTTGGTCGAAAACAACCTGGCTTTCTCTCAGATCAATGCCTGTCAAGCTCTAGTAAAGCCAATAATAAAACTGGGAAAGTGAAAAGTAAATTCCACTGGGCTTATCCTACTACATGTACCACAGTTGTTCCTTTCAGACAACTAGACTTCCAGAAGCTCTCATAACTTACCTCTTTGCTACTAGGCTATAAGAAAGCTAAAATATAAGCCTGTTGCCCAGAATATTTTCTGAAAAGATGATTAATCAAATGTGAACTTCTCAGATTTGGCATCCCTTATTAAGTTTAGGCTTCAGAACTTAAATCTATCTCTTCTTCTATCTCTCTGTCCCTCTCAGCCTCTCTGTCTCTCACTCTCTCTTATTTTTGGTGCACACCCCTCAATGCTCAGGTATGATTCTTGGCTCTGTGCTCCTGGGATCATTCCTAGGAGAGATTGTAGGATCGTATGCAGAACCAAAGATCCAGTCCTGATCTGCTAGTACAAACATCTTACACAATGTGCTATCTTTCTCTCACCCAGACAATCTCTTTTCTAAACAGTTTCAACATTTTCACTCTATTCTAGATGCAAGGCTCATTTTGATATTCTAAATTATACTTACATTTTAAGCAGATCACAGTTACACATTTGCAGTACTTTAGCTCTTAGGGAAGCAAACTATGAGCAAACTATTTCTGAGCTCAGCACCTATAGTAGACATGAGGGAGAGTGAAAGGAGCAAAAGAGACAAATGAGTTGTGATATAGTTCTAACGAAAGTGGCAATGATTCCCAGATATTGAATGGCTCTTTAGAAACATTTTCACTGATAAAAAGGAGCTGAGCTTCAATGATGAAAATGGGAGCTGCAGTATGAGAAGGGTCTGATATCTAGCTATGCAGCACCCTTAAAATAGTTGTTAGTGTCCATCACACCAAATCTCATGGAAGGCAACTTTACTGCTCAACAGAGTTGTACATACAAGGTAAAGACTGAAATTGCCTGTCACTAGTGCTGCAATTACTATTTGAATCAATTACCAGGAATAAGATATTGAAAATAAAAAGGGGGGTCTTATTTCTTGACAAAATAATTCTATTCCTGTTTAATCTCTATGTAGTAAAGAGCCTCAGTTGCTCATCGTGTTTGGGGTGCCTTTTGTGTCTCCACCATATTGCATTTTATTTCTCCCTCCCTGAACACGATGTATTGTGTGTTCCTTCCTTTTGAAAACTGTTAGCAAATTGGAACCTTTCAGAGAAACAAATTCTGGTCAAGTTCAATCGCTTTATAATAGAATGTGATCATGATAAGTCCTAAATTTAGGTTGACCTTTATTGATAGTATTGTTCCTTTATAGCAATAAACTAGCTATATAAATCTCAAAATCTATTGCTAGAAACAAGATATGCAGCATTTCAGTGACCCTTCTCAACACCTATATATTTTTTCATGAATACTCATTTATTTTTCATATTTACAAGAATTTTTTTCTATAGGTATTAATTTTATTATTTTTTTAGATTTCTTTCTTTTTTATTAACACCTATATTTTTAAGAAATTATCCTTATTCTGTTTTAGAATTAATAATGGGAAGGACATATAAAAGATTTATTCCTTTAGAAAAACTACCTAAGGAGCATGAAAGATAAGATTGAGTTAAAAGCATAAGACCAGAAGTAGGCCAATCAAATCCCTTACAGGGCTCAAGCAGCACCAAAAGGAGTCGGACCAATATATCACAGCAGGGTGGGCATTTGCCTTGCATAGAGCCAGTGTGAATTTGATCTCCAGAATCCCATATGGTTCCCTGAGCCTGCCAGAAGTAGTTTCTTTTTTTTTTTAGCTGTATTGATTAATTGATTGATTGGTTTGGGGCCACACTAAGGTGTTGTTCCTGGCTCTGCATTCAGAAATTGCTCCTGGAAGGTTGGGGGACCATATGGGATGCTGGCAATTGAACAGGGTCCCTCTCGGGCTGGCGGTATACAAGGCAAATGCCCTACCGCTGTGCTATATCTCCAGCCCTCAGAAGTAATTTCTGGGTGAAAATCCAGGAGAAATCCCTGAGTACTCTTGGTGTGGCCTCAATACCTAAATAAATAAATAAATAAATATTAATAAAATAAACATCACAAATAGCACCAAAAGAAAAAGTAACATCTAAGGACAAAATGAAATATGAAAAATATGTGTGGGTCAGTGATGGTGCAGAATAATCATTACTAGATTATTTTTTATTTCCAATTATACTTGCACTCTATTTTTTAAACAAAAGCTATGTATATGTAAGGCAGACACAAGACTTGATTTCATAGTATAATGATTGCTATAGACATAACTGTCTCCTCACATTTTTTCTTAGTTTAATGTTAAAATTGATTAAACCATTTTATGTTTTTCTCACAGTGATGACATTTCCCTCAAAGAAATGATCCATTCAAACTTATGTGTTACCTCCAAGCTTAGAATTCTTTAGTCTCCTTTTCTAAATTTTCTAGTTCAAATACCCTAAAATTAATTCCACACATGATAGCCCCCCAAATAATTTTTAATTCAATCGCATGACTACTGAATTACTTAGTATTATTGATTGACTTACTATAAATAACATGAAAGCAACAGGAAACTTAAAAATTTTCTCCAAGAGGGACCTAAAATAATTTTATTCTGAAACACCAGCAATCTCAGATTTAACCAGTAATCAGAAGACAATGGAAAAGAAGAGGCCAATACAGACAGATAAAGGGCTTAAGTTCTTTGCTTAAAACCTCTTTTTAATTTCTAATTTTGAGACACATATATCTTTTTATTTAATTAAAACCTACTTAGAGTTGAGTCACAAGTTATTAAAGATCATTAGATAAAATACTTTCTCAACAAAACAATAGCCCACTTTGCAAAAATCTGGCAAATATAATTAAGTGAATGTCAAACATCATCAGATACTTATAAAACTTCAATCAGAATCCTAGGTTTTTCTCAACCTTGTGGGTTGATTGCAGATTCAGAGTAACAGCTCCTCATGGCTCTGGCGTGGCTGAAAACATGTCAGCAGCATTTCTATATTCACACAGATAATTCTTTATGACCCTTTAAGTAAATCCCTGGCATTTTTGGCCCATGCCCAAAAATGTTTACTCCCACATGAAACAAAGAGGTTTCAGCAAGCTTTAACTATAAGAAAATTTAAGACAAATCTCCTAACATTTGTATGAAATAAAATTTTTTACTTCATGGATCCACATTTTACACCTTAAATGCAGATCTCTGTCCTAAATACAGGTTTCACCCAGAGATACTTTGATCTGAATAATTTGAATGAAGAATTGACACCTTAGGTATGCCATAAGATTTTATCCAAACTAAGCAGCAAAATCAAGCACTAATTTTCAAGTTTAGATCTTCAAAGTGTTCAAATTAATGTCCCTAGTAATTTAACATAGTAGCCAGCAGATTGTAGGATGCCAATGTCAAACCCAAGATTCTTAGTCTTAGTACATTTGAATTATCTGAAAACTTTAGAAGTAATTGGATATTTTTCCCTAATGCTTTGATTTTGTTGCTTTGTGTTACACAGTGATTGCTTGGGTTCATAAAAGCTAATTCTATGCAACCAATGAAGGAAACCAATACGTTCAAGCAATGTTTATCAAATTTTCTTGTGAATATAAGAAATGGGCCAGACATCATATAGATTTTTCTTTTCTTTTTTTTTTTTTTTTTGTTTTTTTTTGGGGGGGCCACACCCGGCGGTGCTCAGGGGTTACTCCTGGCTGTCTGCTCAGAAATAGCTCCTGGCAGGCACGGGGGACCATATGGGACACCGGGATTCGAACCAACCACCTTTGGTCCTGTATATTTTTCTTTTAATAGCTTTAGAATATGTGCACCAAGGTCTCTACAGCTTTCAAAAGCTCTCAAGTAGTGCCAGTGTTACTGTTCATAGAACCATTTGTTGATTCTCCTCATCAAATTTATTTATAAAATTATTAGCAATATAGAATCTGGGCCAAATCAATACTCAGTGATTGGGACTCTTGCCTTGCATGTGGCTGACCTATATCTAATCCCCCACATTCCCTATGATTTCCTGAGCCTGCCAGAGTAATTGTTGAGCACAGAGCCAAGATTAAACCCTGACCACTGTTAGGTGTCTACCTGCCCACAATAAAATAGCTATAAAATTTAGATTCAGTTCAGAGTCTATAAAGAAGAATCTCATTTTCACACAATCCCCAGGGGATATAGACACATGTTTAAGTGTGAGAAGCAGTCTGAATATTCTCAATTTGAAGCTCCCATTTTCAGGTGCTCAACCTTTGTCACATGCTCAGCCTTTCTCCCAGTTCCAGGAAAAGTAGGCCTAGCCAATTTTGAGTCTTGTTAGGGTGGCTCTCAAAACTCTACTTTAGCATGTTCACATGATACTAGGCTGATGTTTCTGAACCAAGGTGCACATTGGAATCACTTGATTTGCTTCAAACCGACATTACTAGGATTGTCCTTCCTATCCCACCTCCTCCATCTCTTCTATGACCCTGTTTCTGGACTATTTGATTCCCTCACATTTCATGCAGTCTTTTATTCTTCTGTTCCCCTGACTGCTTTTCTCTCTTCTCCAAATTAAATTCCAAGGGCTTTGACATACCTTCACTTGAATCTACCCATCATTTTAGTATGCTTTCTTTGAACTACTGAATCATGAGCTGCAAGGTGGAGCTCAATGCTGCCTGACAATTAGGAGTACATTTAGTCACTAGTTCTTCTTGTATTCACTTCTGAGTCACAACCAGTTCTATGTGGTGAAACAACACCTTTGCAAAACATATTTTAAAATACTGTAATTTTTTATTTATGGTCAGTAATATTTGTCTACTAAACTTATATTTCCGTATACCAATCTCAAAAATATTGTGAGTGAAAAGAAACATAAAAAGCCCTGGTCTAGATCAGTAGTTTTAAACTTCTGAATCCAACTAGCCCTGTCTAATAGTCTGGTTCACTACATTGGTTATTAACTGTCAGTTTTTGAACCAGTGTTTAGCCAGTTTCCAGCCTCCATGTGTAAAAGATTAAAAAAATAATCTCTAGATGACTACTTAATTCGTTCTCCTTTTCTGCCAAACCACCATCAGTTCTACCCCCTGATTTTCTACTAATAATATTCTTGAATCAGTAAAAAATGGGGAAATTTTTGAATGTCTACAACCACACACCTGCACCTGTTTTGAAACACCTGCTTTGTTCCCCTACCATACACAAGCAACTCTCATTTTCACAGTGTAGGTATTTGGGCACCTTTCTGGACCAGACCTTCCTCTGGGCACTGGATCACAATATTCAGCTCTCAGTCCTTACTTGTCCCAAACTGTGTATGTAGGTGATCTTCCTTTCCAAACTCGTTCTTAGTTTTTCTTGGATCATTCCAAGGCTCTGATGAAAGGGCAATCCAATCAGGCTTGGCATTCTGTCCAAATCCTGAATCACCCATAATTTGCCCTCTTCTACCTCAAGTAAAATTTATTAGCAAATGTTGTGGTTTCTGTGTTAAAGATAGATTTGTTATCAGACTATTTTTTGAAGTATAGCTTTGTCCAAATGACTATCTTCTTTTGCCTATATTTGCTATATTTATATATATATGTATATATATGTATATACATAGTATGGTATTAATGGTAGCACATATGGTCTACATATTATATATATGATGTATATATTTACATTACCATATATATGTATATATATACTATCAAACTTCAGTCTCTTAATTAAACCAATATAATTCCTTTACCACAAGTTCCAACGTGCATGCATCCATTTCTGGACCTAATATTCTTCCTTTACTTTTCACTCAGAGTAAGAGTCAGTGCTTGCTGAAGCCCTGCAGAATGCAGCTCCTAAATATTTCTGTCCTCAGATACTGGATCTTGCTTCTCTGACCTTCAGAGATCAAAACCCCCTCACTATCTCCCAAGTGTATCTCACAATTATTGAGTTTCAGAATTTCCAACCTGCTTTCCCCTTTGCCTGAAATACTTCTCCTTTAGGTATTGGCACCATCGCTCTCATTTCCTCATAAAAATATTACTAAGAAATGAGTAGTGCAATAGGCTGAAGAAATATCTGGCCAGTGAAATCCCCAATGTCTTCAACCAGGTTTGATTCTAAAAACCTTGGCTGCTAATAAGAAAATCCATCCTCATGAGCAATATTTATTTCTATACTTGCATTTCTGGAGGGGCTTGGACTATGAGACTCAAATTTTTTTAGAAAAATTATTAAAAATATTACCTTAAGTAAAATCAAGCCACTGCCTTTTTATAGTAGGTACTCAGGCCAATTTGTATTTGCATATGTATAACATGTGTTCATACATGTTCATCATTTCTGTTGGATTATTAAACATGTTAGCCAAATCATTTTTTAGTTCTTTTTCCAACATTACATGTGGTACTTTCTTTAGGAAAAAAAGGCTTGTATGACAGCAAGCACAGATTTTTCTTATATTTCTTATAAGAAATTCTTATATTTCTTAGATTTTTTTTCACAGAATATTATAGATTTTTCACAAAGTAGAACTTTGCAAATGTCTACTTACTAAGCCAATGTCTGAAATGGACATCTTAAGGCAAAGCCTACTGTAGAATTTGTATTCAAACTCACAACTTTTTCCTATTCCCTTTTTATTATGGTAATGATTTTGAATAGTGATTTCTGCTTTTTCTTCATGTATATAAACTCAGCATATTCATTTGCTTTACTTCAACAGAAATGGGATCATATTAATAGCACATTTTTCCATGTGACTTAATTTTCTGCCTTCTGAAGAATTTTACATACCATCACAGGTTACCTCATTCCTTTTGACAATTGTATAAAGTTATTCATAACATGAATAGATGATTGCTTATATTCCAGGTTTTGTGTTTTGTTTTGAGTTTTTTTCTGCAAATAATTTTTCAGTGAACATCAAATGCACTAAATCAAGAATAATTCATAGAAGTGGCATTCTGCGTCCAAGAAACACACATTTTAACTTTTGAGGGACTGACAAATTGCCTTTCAGAAAAACTTGTCTAGCTAGATTCCTGCCAACAATGCTAAGAATGTTGCTTTCTGACATAATTTTGCATTAATATTAATATGCTTTTTCAGGATTGCCAATCTGCTAGGTGAACATTCTTTGTTCTTATCTTAATTTGCATTTCCTGATTAGAAGGGAAACTGAACTATTTTTCTTTTTAAGTTACCTTGAACTTCTTTTAAGTTGATAATTTCTTTGGATTTTTCCTTTAATCATGCATTATTATCTTGTGTTCTATTTGTACAGATATTTATGTCCCTGAGTTTCCCTCAATATTTATCTTATTCCTTTCAGGTAGCAATTTTTAGAAATGTTTCATAAGCAACATTATGTAGTATGTAGATTTGTTTAGGGAAGGGTATTGAACTGTATCTGATAGTGCTCAGAATTTATCCCTGGATCTGTGGTCAGGGATTATTCCTGATAGTTCTGGGGACCAGTTGCAATTCTAAAGATCAAATACAGTTCTGTTGCATGTAAAACAAGTGTATTAACTCCTGGACCATCATTCTAGCCCCTGTAGATTTATATATATTTTTAATTCATTTTGTGTTCACTTTAATTTTTTTATTTTAAGTATTTTATTCCTTTTCTTCTCTAACTTTTGTCTTTCAGGCCATGCCTGGCAGTGTTCAGGACTTATTATTGGCTTCATGCTCAGGGATCATTTCTAGAGGGTTCAGAGAAATTATATGTAGTGCAAGGGATCGAACCCAAGTCAGTTAGACACAAGGCAATCTCTTTAAGCTTTAGTATTTAACACCCACATATTTTTCTTGAAAGAATTTAGTAAATTTTATTGATCTTCTTTGTTCTACATTTTTTCCTTGTCACTGTTAAAGTCTATCAATTTCCCTACTGTTTTTAATAGTTCTCATTGAACTTTTAAAATATGTATATTCAAATTTAGATCAATTTTTCAGTAGAAACTCCTGAGATCATACAAAAATATAATAATGTTTTCATTTTAATTATATTTTAATATAATTTTATTTTGATCATAGTGGCTTACATATTGTTGACAATAATATTTTAGGTACATATTTACATAAAATCAGGGGGGATTCCTATCACCAATTTGTCCTCCCTACACCTCCATTTTCGTCCTACCTCCCATATCCTCCTCCCTCACCCTCATTTTAATTATATTTTTAAAGTTATAATTAAGGTAATGTGTTCACAATAGTTTTCTTTTTGTTTCATATATCTGTTATGTGGGATGGCAGCTTTTCATTCATTTTAACTTTCTCTTTATATGACATATTATTACAGAATTACATAATTATTACAGAAAATGCTTACTGTATTTAAACCTCTGATTCCTTACACACTTTATTGACTTGCATTAGTATAGGATAAAAGTCTGAAAGACCCCAATTCTTATTCTCTATGTATATTCTCTATTATATATTCTTATTCTCTTTCTCTTTGCTCTAACCACTTCAAGGCATTTTTCTTGATCTTTGGAGATTTGGAATTTTCCCAGGATGTTTCTTGCTATGAATTATTTATTTCCTCTACCCCATGCCCGTATATCCTTTACATCTTTACATCCTAAAATTCAAACCATTCTTATTACTTTTGTTCTTGTTTTGCTTTTGGTCATACCTAGTTATGTCATCGGTTGCTCTTGGTGCTTGGGGAAAATATGGGATGCTGGGGACCAGACCCTAATAGATCATTTTCAAAGCAAGCGCTCACACCTCACACTCTCTATCATCCTTCTAACTCAGCGGTCCTCAAACTTTTTAAACAGGGGGCCAGTTCACTGTCCTTCAGACTGTTGGAGGGCCAGATTATAGTAAAAACAAAAATTATGAACAAATTTCTATGCACACTGCATATATCTTATTTAGAAGTGAAGAAACAAAATGGGAATAAATACAATATGTAACTTTCTGAAATCTCTTCCTTTTTTTCCTCTATTTCCTTTTCTAGATTTTTTCTGCTTTTCTTCCAACTTGTTTAGCTTTTACCTATTGTATTCTTTACTTTACCTATTATATTCTGTTGTTCTGAATGCCATACATAACTCAACCTTTCTGTTCTATTTCCTTTTCTTTCTCCTTTTTTATTATTTTTAGAAAAATCAGCTTACTATTCTAGCATATTTATTAGTTTTTCATTTTTATCATTTATAGTTGTGAGCTATTTGGGTCTTTAAAGTTTTTGGATTTGGTGCCACAAACAGTGGCGCTCAGGAGTTACTCCTGGCTCTGCACTTAGAAATCACTCCTGGCAGGCTTCGGATTGTGGGACCATATGGGTTGCCAAGGATCAAACCAGGTCGGCCTCATGCAAGGCAGACTCCCTACCTGCTGGGCTATCATTCCAGCTCCTGTGTTTTTTACGTTTGCAGTATTCCACTGAGTCTTTCCACATGCTATATCTATTTTAAGATATTTTTCTAATTTTATCCTTTGACATTAGTCATGTTTTATAAACTGGATTCTTGGCCGGAGAAATAACACAGTGGTAGGGTGTTTGCTTTGCATGCAGCTGACCCAGAACAAAAGGCAGTTCAAACCCCAGCATCTCATATAGTCCCCCGAATCTGCCAGGAGCAATTTCTGAGCACAGAGTCAGGAGTAACCCCCTGAGTGATGCTGGGTGTGACCCTCAAAAAAATCCCAAAAACAAAAGAGCAGTTCTTATTGTTCTAGAGTTCCTCAAATATTATATTCTTTTATGTTAATTTTATAGAGAAATGAGCTAATTTTATGCCTATTTGCCTGTGGACCCACCTAGTTTGAGTGAGGGTAGAGAGGAAGTGCCTGGACCAGTAATTTGTGCTTTTGTTTATATGGACTCTCCACATCTCTGAAATTGCAGTATTGTGGACAATATTACTGTTTTTTTTCCTAATTAACTTAAGGAAAGATAAGTTGATAAGTTAAAGATAAGCAGATAAGTTTATGGAACATCCCTAAATATAAATTTCCTACCCATTTTCTCAGTTTATTAAAGCTTTTCTAAGGTTTTTTAAATGGTCTTCAACAACTGGTCCATACAAACTGCAAGTATAATGGGATTGAAAACAATAAGTTAGTTTATATCTATATAAGTTTTCTCTTTAAAAAAGCTTGGGTTTTGCTTAAGCTTGGTTTAGAATCTTGAGTTTTAGTTTATTGTGATTTTAGTTCTTTACTGACCACATTTTTATGGATCATTTTTTATCTGTGAGTCTTCACTATTTATATGGTTCATTGATAAATATTCTTATTTTTTGGAGATTGATAAAATATTTTATTCTTAAAATATATACATTTTGGGGCCGGAGAGATAGCATGGAGGTAAGGCGTTTGCCTCTCATGCAGAAGGTCATCGGTTCGAATCCCGGCGTCCCATATGGTCCCCCGTGCTTGCTAGGAGCAACTTCTGAGCATGGAGCCAGGAGTAACACCTGAGCAACTGCCGGGTGAGACCCAAAACAAAACAAAACAAAAAAAATATATATATATATACATTTTGTCATTTTATAGGATCATTAAATGATACAATACACACAAGCCTCATTTCCCATATTCAACCTTTATCCAAGTGACTGTGAAAATTAAATTTAGTCATGTCCAGTTGTTTCTTATGTGAGAAAACTATTTAACATGCAGTTATCTTTCCCAGAAAAAGAAACCCACAAATAATTTATATTATTATTTTGAACTCAACTCTAGCAAAAAAGAAACAGCTGTTTCCCAATATAAAATGAAATTTAACTTAAAAATAAAAATGTTAATTTCAATGTAAGCACAAATGAACAACTGATATTTACTTGAGGTTTGTTTGTTTAAATAAGTAGTTCTATATGCTATTAAATGGACACATAAAGTAAAATAAAATAGGAAGGGACCTTATTTGAAATTGTGTTGGTATTTTTCTGAGCACAGAACCAGATCTTCCTGATAAACACCATGATTATCCTCAAGAAGTATTAGTTGTAGAATTGATTTATTTACCAATTTGTCTACTCAACTTCTGATTTGCCATTGAGTTTTTTTTATAACAATTAGAAATATTTATGAGCTTTAAAAAGTTGTAAAGTCCCAAACAAGTTTAAAAGAAAAAAATATTGTTTATATAGCTGAAGAAATAAAGACATCTATGGGGCTGCATTTGGATTTTATCTCAAAGCTCCTAATTTTATCCCCAAATGATTTATTTTTTGCTGTATTATGATGTCCTAGGGCTCATTCTCAAATCTATCCATTTGTCTTCTGATGAAAAATAAAGAGTACACAGGCCAAAAGACAAATGTAAATCTAGAGCTGGACAAAATATATGCTCTATTGTAATGCTTGTGTTTTTGCAATAGCTAATCCAGTTTCATTTTCTTACATAGTTAAGAGGCTGTGGGAGGGTGAAACTCGAGGGCAATGACTTCTGGGAGGGGCTTATGGTCCTGAGGAAACCCAAGTGATGTTCAAAGGAATGAGGTGGAGTGAGATACACCCATGCAGAGGAGGAAAGCCTCACAGGTGCAGCGGAAGTGGAGAACAATGCACCACCTTTCCCCACAAAGCAACACACTTCTTCCCTAGAACAGATTTTGATTTTGAGAACAATTATCCAGTTGACTTATCATTCTCAGGACTAGACCTTATGTTTTAGATCTGGCTTGGTAAAAAGAAGGGGTTCTGCCCTGTTCCTTTGGTAAATAAGTTTTAAGAACATAATGTATTTTTTAAAAATTCTATCAAGTACGAAGATAATTTTTTAGCAGAAAGTCTCTGCACCAACGAATAGTTTGAAAACCCTGTATCTTGACCTCAGAATATTTATCTACATAAAGAATTACCTACCTATTTTCTTGAAGCAGAAAACCTGAATCTCCCAAACAGAAGCCAGAAATATTGGGCAGAAAGGACTATTGTCCACCTTCCCTTAAGAGAACATGAAGACTCATCTTTATGTGGCATCAATGGCCAGATGCCCTTTGGTTGTTTTCTTAACTCAATCTATTGACATGCATCTGCCATATTGTGGGCCATGGATTGTCTTGGTTTGGTGTTTTGAGTTTTTGTTGTTGCTGTTGTTTTTTCTCATCAAGGGTATCTGAGAGGGATTCCTGGGCAAAGAGAGGACAGAGTCAATCTGGTCAGATTGAAGATATTGTTGGGATAATAAATAAAGCCAAAGACTGATGACTTCAAGTCACCCACCTTGTTGGAGCATTTTTTTCTAATAAGGGTATTTTGAATTCTATGATACCTATGTACACTCAGCCAAAAATTTCTGTGGTTTTGCTTCTCTAGATACATACAATTATCTTGTTAACTTTTATAACTATTTCTTTTTGCATATTTTTCTAAAAAAACCACTTATATTTTTAAATATAATTTTTATTTTGATCATAGTGGCTTACATATTGTTGACAATAATATTTTAGGTAAATATTTACATAAAATCAGGGGGGATTCCCATCACCTAATAGTCCTCCCTACACCTCCGAAAAACCACTTATTTTAACAACTAAATCCAACTGTTATCCCAAATGAACTATTAACTTCTTCTTATTTTGAGGATGATTTCTTAAAAATATAAATTTTTAATTCCATTGAGTTATTGAATACTTATAGAACACCCAATTCTCTCTTTTCTATTAGTTGGATAAGGGTTATCTGATGCTACTTAAAATAAAATATTATTTTTAAAAAGAAAAAACTTTAGTGATATAGTTTTTCTTTAGTAATAATAAAAGAGTTATTGAAGTTAAGAGGAAATAGTTTGGAAAAGATTTTTCTATTATTACACAAACTCTTTTCATAAAAATGAGTTTACTTTTCCATTAGCTCATATGAAGTTATAACAGAGTTTTAGCATCTTATAAGTTTATGTAACAATAAAACCTATTTCAAGATATTTAGCTGAGAGAAAAATTCACTGGATCAAAACTTCTACTTACAAGTATAACCAGTAGAATTTCCCAACTGCCCCTCAACTTTACATGCAAAAGATATTTCCAATTCTCTTCTACACTCCCCCAATATTGTGTCTATTCCTGAAGACCAAAGGGTAAAGTAACATAAAAAGACTGTAGCTTGTATGCCAACACTGACTTTCAAAACCTAAAGTTTCTATAAATTTTCATTTAAAATGAACCAGCTCAGATGTGTGTATCAAACTAAGACCAAAAGAAAGAATTCTATAGTTTTTTTCCATTGTACTTCTGTGCCTTCTGAGAAGAGAATGGAGAACCAAGAATCCAGGGAACATAGGAGGGGAAAATGAGAAAGCACACTCAGTAATTATGCTGCTCCAGTATAATGTCTGAGAATCGCATTTGGATCCTGAAATTCTCTACCTCTCACATTTAGCTGCATTGCAGCTCATCCCCTACTCCAGGGAATGTGACTCCAGAGAAATAACTAGGGAGTCAGACCACAAAGGATCAAAACTCAGTTTGACAGCTTTTGAGGTTGTTAGAAAAAGTGATAAAATTTTCACTACATTTTACTCTTGGTTTGGGGCCACACATAGTAGTACCCCAAGCTCCATGTTCAGTGATTTCTCCACATCATTTTTAAAGGACCAGGTCTAGTACCTGTGGTAGAGATCAAATTAAGGACCTGTTGCTGATAAGAACTTCAATGTGCTTTCTCTGTATTTCTCAATTTTACTCATTCATTCTTTTCAGGTATATTTCTCACATTTACCCTGAAGTATTTTTGGCCATAGAAATCTCTTTTCACCTTCAGCACCTATTTTCAAGAATCTCATATGTTAAGCTTATTTTTTCTGATAATACCTTTCTTTTAAGCACCATTGTTACAAACATATTTGTAGTTGGGTTTCAATCATAAAAAGTACACTCCTTTCACCAAAGCAACCTTCCCACCACCAAGGTCCCCCCCCCCCACTATTGTCTCCCTCTTCCCCCACCTCCTGGCTATCTTCAAGACAGGCATGCTATTTCTTTTACTCAGTATCATTGTCATGATAGTTGTTGGTGTAGTTATTTTTCTAACTGTACTCATAATTCTTTGTGGTAACCATATTATGGGTTGGTCCTTCCAACACTCATCTCTATTATCTCTGGGTATTATTACTAAACTGTCTTATTTTTTTCTTAAATCTCACAGATGAGTGAGAATATGCTGCGTCTACCTCTCTCCCCTTGACTTATTTCACTCAGCATAATAGTCTTCATGTACATCATGTATAGGAAAATTTCATGAATTCATTTTTCCTGACAGCTGAATAGTATTCCATTTTGTAGATATACTACAGTTTCTTCAGCCACTCAACTGTTCTCAGGCCTCTGGGTTGTTTCCAGATTCTGGCTATTGTAAACAGTATAGCAATGAACATAGGCATGCAGAGGGCATTTTTGTACGTGTTTTTGGTGTTCCTAAAATATATCCCTAGAAGTGGTGTAGCTGGATCATATGGGAGCTCAATTTTCAGTTTTTTGAGAAATCTCCATTTTTCTTTTCAGAAAGACTGGACTAGACAACATTCCCACCAGCAATGAATGAGAGTTCCTTTTCCCCACATCACTGACAACACTGATTGTTCATGTTTTTTGCTATGTGTGCAAGTCTCTGTGGTGTGAGATGGTACCTCATTGTTGTTTTGATTTGCATCTCTCTGATGTTTAGTGCTGTGTAGCAATTTTTCATGTGCCTTTTGGCTATTTGGGGAACTGTTTGTGCATTTCTTCACCACATTTTCTGAATGGGTTAATTGTCTTTTTCTTGGTACACTCTGTCAGTACCTTGTCTATCTTAGATATTAGCCCCTTATCTGATGGGTATTGGGTGAATGGTTTCTCCCATTCTGGAAGTGCCCTAGTCACTATTTTCTTTGAGTTGTAGAAGCTTCTCAGTTTAATATAGTCTCATTTGGTTATCTTTTCTTCCACTTGTTTGCACAGTGGTGATTTCTCCTTGAAGATGCCTTTATTCTCAAATCATGTAGTATTTTACCTACATTTTTCTATATACCCTATGGTTTTGGGTATGATATGAAGGTCCTTAATTCATTTGGATGTGACCTTTATGCTTGTTAGATGGATTCCCAATTCACTTATTTGCTTGTGGCTAATAAGTTGCCCTTCAACACCACTTATTGATGAGGTTTTCCTTGATCCATTTTGAATATTTTGCCTTTTCATCAAAGATTAATTTATTGTATGTCTGGAGAACATTCTTTGAATACTCAAGTATATTCCATTCATCTGAGAGTCTATCTTTTTTTCAATACCATGTTGTTTTAAAAACTATTGCTTTGTAGTACAATTTAAATTTGAGAAAATTGATGCCTCTTGCTTCTTTTTTCTAAGGGTTGAATTAGCTATTTGTGGGTAATATTTGTTCCCAATGAATTTTAGGAATGTTTATTTCACTTATTTTAAGTGACTTATTTGAAGAATGTCATGGATATCCATAGAGAAATTGCATTAAATGAGTATAATGCATGGGGGAGTATTGCAATTTTAATTGTTATTCCTCCAAATCCAAAAAAAGAGTATGTGTCTCCATTTTTTGTGTCCTTTTTTATTTCTTGAAGCAGTGTTTATAGTTCTCTTCGTACAGGTTCTTCACCTCTTTAATTAAGTTGACTCCAAGGTATTAGAGTTTCTGTGGCACTATTGTGAATGGAAGTGCTTTCTTAATATTCATTTCTTTGATATCATTATTTGTCTATAAGAAGGCCATTTATTTTTGCATGTTAACTTTGTAGCCTGCCACTTAGCTTTATAAATCTATTGTTTCTAGAATATTTTTGGTACTCTTTAGGGTTTTCTAAATATAGTAGCATGTCATCTGCTAACAGTGAGGGCTTGACTTCTTCTTTTTCTATCTGGATGCTCTTGATAACTTTTCCTTGCCTAATTGCTATGGCAAGTACTTCCAGTACTATGTTAAATAGGAGAGGCAATAGGTGCAGCATTGTCTTGTACCAGATTTAGAGAAAAGGCTTTTATTCTTTTAGTTTATCTCCATTGAGGATAATATTTGACCTGGGCTTGTGGTATATGGCCTTGACTATGTTGAGAAAATTTCCTTCCATTCCCATCTTGTTGAGAGTTTCTATCATGATAAGGTGTTGGACTATATCAAATGTTCTCTCTGCATTTATTGATTTTATCATATGGTTTGTATTTTTTCTTTTGTTGATATGGTATATTACATTAATTGATTTGCATATGTTAGACGATCCTTGCATCTCTAGAATGAAACCTACTTGGTTATGACCTTCTTGATAAGCCATTGGATTCTATTTGCTAGGATTTTGTTGAGAATCTTTGCATCTGTGTTCATCAAGGATATTGGTCTCTAGTTTTCTTTTTTTGCCACATCTCTGTTTCTGTTTCTTCAATTTCCTGGAAGAGCCTGAAAAGTATTGGTAGTAGGTACACTTGATAAGTTTGAAAGAATTTGTTAGTGAATCCATCTGGGCCTGGGCTTTTGTTTTGGGGAAGAGTTTTGATTACCATTTTAATTTCTTCAATAGTGATGGGTCTGTTTAGATATGTTAGATCATCTTAGTTGAACTGTGGAAGATTATAATAGCCCAAAATTTTATCAACTTCTTTCCATTCTCTTGTTTTGTAGCATAGAGTTTCTCAAAATAGTCTCTGATAACCCTTTGAATTTTTGTAGTATATGTAGTGATCTCCCCCTTTTTTATTTCTAATCCAGTTTATTAATTTTCTCTCCCTTTATTTGTGAGTTTTGCTAGTTTTGCTTGTTTATTTTTTCAAAGAACCAATTTTTCTTTCATTGATATTTCAGATTGTTGTTTAGATTGTCAATTTATTAATTTCTGCTCTAAGCTTTTCTATTTTCTTTTGCCCACATATTATTGATTCATGTTGTTGATCACTTTCTAATTTTAGAAGCTGTGTCATTAAATTATTTATGTAGTCACCTTCTATGGCACAAACAAGTAGGTTTCATTTCCTTTCTGATCTTTTTGCTTTCAGTATCCCTATTTATGTAGGATTTGTCACTGTGTCTGGGATGTGTCTTGGTGTGCTCTTCTTCAGGTCTCTTAGCTGGTACTCTTCAGGCATGCAGGATTTGGTTGCATGCACTCTTTAGTTCTGGAATTTTCTCTGCAATGATGTCCTTGACTGTTGATTCTTGCTGGGGATTTTTCTTCTTGATCTCTGGGACTCCAATCACTTCTATGTTGTTTCTGTTTAGTTTATCAGGGGCTTTTTTTTTAAAAAAAATCTGTTCACATACTTTGGGTTTTTTTTTTTCATTGTCTGATCATTTGTTTTAAGGCTCTTTCCAATCTCTTACCTTATATGGAGTTGTTATGCATCTCATTTTCTAGCTCACTGATTCTGTCTTCAGCCACTGTTACTTTGTGGGAAAGACTTTACAATGAGATTTTTAGTCCTATTATTTCAGTTTGGAATTTTCTCATTTCTTTTTTCATATGCTCTTGATTCTTATTTGTGATTCATTCAGTTCATTCCATGCTTTGAGTTATGAGGATCCTTCATTTTTCTTCTCTAAAGTCCTTACCTGTGAGGCTAAATAAGTAATCTGCACTTTTTGTGTCATCTGAGCTACCATATTCATTTCCTATGCATGAGGGCAGCCCGCATTGTTCCCCCATTGTCATACTTATCATCTGGTAATCTCTACCTGTTGTGCTGAGGTTCATTAATTAGGAGATGTGCACCGTTGAGGAGCTGAGCAGAGCAGCCATGCTCCTCTGGCTCTGTTCTTTATGGACAGGGTGTGTCCTGGCACTGGCAGCAGGTCAGGATGGCACCAGCTTCAAAGTGCATGTGATAGGGATCAGGTTCCATCCTAAATGGTCAGCTCACCATTGTTGTCATGAATTCTGTGGTCCTTGGGGGAAGAGTACATCCTGATGCTGGTAGCAAAGTGCTTGCAGTGGGGATCTTAAAATGAATATTTCTTCCAAAGTCTGGGATTGTTGGCAATACCAGTTAGCTTTAGCCTATTTAACAGGGCATGTCCTTCACCCACCCTCATGCCTCAGGCTCTCTCATTCACACTCTCACATATAAATCTTGATGTGACTTTCTCCTTACTTTAATTTACCTAATGTTGAAAGCACTTGGCTTCAGTCAATGTCTTCGCATTTTTCTGCATTGTATTGCCTTTCTTCTGGTTATAAGCTACATAGTCTCATGTCTCAACACTCTTACAAATCCCTCAGGCATGAACTATGTGTTACACCATAAAACATTGCTGCTGCTTCAAATGAATGAGAATCCAAGTGCCTCCAAAGGCTGTTAATTCAATTTCTAGGCCTTGGGCAAAATTACAGCTAAGAGTTTTGCAGAAAGTTCCTACCATTCAGGTGCATCCATTTACCTAAACATGAAGAGAGTGGGATTTCATGTGCTTAAAAATTAAGGCCATTTATATTATAAAACAATAGTCATTAAAACAGCATGGTTTTAGAATAAAGACAGACCCTCAGATCAATGGAATATATTTGAGTATTCAGAGAATGTTCCCCAGACATACAGTCAATTAATCTTGCATAGAGAGCAAGAAACACAAAATTGAGCAAGAAAATCCTCTTCAAGAAGTGTTAGAGTGGGAAATAAGGGAGATGCCAAGACCAAACAGATGTAGGACCTCTAAGTAGTAAGCTAGGCACAGAGGGGACCACTTATTCTAGCAGCCCCGGGGGTGTGGGAGGAGAATATGGGAGGTAGGATGGGAGCGGAGGTGGAGGGAGGACAATTCGGTGATGGGAACTCCCCTGTTTTTATGTTAATATGTACCTAAAATATCATCAATGATATGTAAGCCACTATGATTCAAATAAATATTATATTTAAAAAAAGAAGTGGTGTTGGAAGAACTGGTCAACAACATTCAAAAAATGTGAACTCAAACCTCCATTTATTACCATGCAAAAGTTCAACCCAAATAGATTAAAAACCTTGATATCAAACCCAGAACTGTAAGGTATATATAAGAAAACATAGGTAAAAATACTCCATGACATAGCAACTAAGGGCATCTTCAAGGAGGGATCACCACTGTACAAACAAGTGGAAGCAGAGATAAACAAATGAACTACATTAAACTGAGAAGTTGCCACACCTCAAAAAAAAAAAAAAAAAAAACAATGATTAGGATGCAAAGGCTACATATGGGATGGAAAAAAAACTATTCGCCCAATACCTATCAGATAAGGGCTTATATAGACAAAATACTGACAGAGCTTAATAAGAAAAAAAAAACAGCTAACCCCATCAGAAAATGAAAGAAAAAAATGAACAGACAGTTCCTCAAATAAATACAGATAGCCAAAAAGCACATGAAAAAATACTACACATTACTAAACATCAGAGAGATGCAAATCAAAACAACAATGAGGTACCATCTCACACCACAGAGATTGGCACACATAGCAAAAAACATGAACAATCAGTGTTGTCAGTGATGTGGGGAAAAGGAACTCTCATTCATTGCTGGTGGGGATGCTGTCTAGTTCAGTCTTTCTGAAAAAAAAAATGGAGATTCCTCAAAATACTGGAAATTGAGCTTCCACATGATCCAGCTATACCACTCCTAGGGATATATTTTAGAAACACCAAAACACAATACAAAAATGCCCTCTGCATGCCTATGTTCATTGCTATACTGTTTACAATAGCCAGAATCTGGAAACAACCCAGAGGCCTGAGAACAGTTGAGTGGCTGAAGAAACTGTGGTATATCTACAAAATGGAATACTATTCAGCTGTCAGGAAAAATGAATTCATGAAATTTTCCTATACATGATATACATGAAAACTGAGTGAAATAAGTCAAAAGGGAGAGAGATAGACACAGAATATTCTCACTCATCTGTGAGATTTAAGAAAAAAATAAGACAGTTTAGTAATAATACCCAGAGACAATAGAGATGAGGGCCAGAAGGACCAACCCATAATATGAATCTTACCACATAGATTTATGAGTGTATTTAGAGAAATAACTACACCAACAACTATCATGACAAAGATAGCCAGAAGGTGGGGGAAGAGGGAGATGTGGATCATTGGTTGATGTGGAAAGGTTGCACTGGTGATTGGAGGTGTATGTTTTTATTACTAAAACCGAACTACTATAAAGTTTGTAACCATTGTGCTTAGATAAAGATATTAATAATAACAAAAATAATAAATAAATAAATAAATACATACATACTTACTGTTACACTTCAGATGAAATTTTGTAAGAATTTGTGTTCTTTCAATATTTGGGGGATTTGAATTATGCTGCTATGTTTGCACATTTACCACTTTTTTTTTTTTACTAATTTTAACAGTTAATTATAATTTAACTTTTATTTGCCACTTTATTTTTCACTTTCTCCACTAAAAAATAAATTTGGGGGGACTGAATTATTTGGGATCCCAGTCTTACAGAAACTCAGAAAGTATTTGTGGGTGGAATACATTTACATTTTTTCTTGATTTTATATGCCCTTCTAGCTTTATATTGTGAAGGGAATATTAAGAACAGTAGGAAGGGTTCTGCAGAGAGAGGCTGCTTCCCTTCCATGTGGCTGAACCAAGTTCGATTCCAGGCAAACTTTAAGATCTCCTGAGCACTTCCAAGGAGATTCCTGAGAGAGGGTATAAACTAAGTTTATTTTTAACTATTAAAAGAGAGATGACTAAGATTTGAGCACCACTTAGTGTGACCCCCAACAAAATAAACCAGTATAAGTCAGAGAGATAAAAATATCACTTTACTTCCATTCAGCATTCAGTTCTTGTCCAGAGTGATCAATTCCAATTATCATTGTCATAGGGGTTCTTCCTACTTTAACTGTACTGATCCATTATTTGTGGCAACCTTCCTATCATGTACTGGTCTTCCTGGCTCTCATCTCTATTGTCTTTGATATTATTACCACACTATCTTGGATTTTTATAACCCAGAAATGCATGTGATCATTCTGTCTTTATAGCTCCATCTTACTCATTTTTTTCATCATATCACTTTTCATATCCATCCATGCATAAGCAAATTTCATGACTCCATTTTTCCTAACAACTGTGTAATATTTCCTTGTTTAATTGTACCACAGTCTCTTTTACTTTCTTTTTTATTTCTTTTTGGTATTTAGGCACAATCAGCGTCACTCAGGGGTTACCTTGGCTCTCCACTCAGAAATTACTCTTGGCAGCTTCAGGTGATGATTTGGAATGCTGGGAATTGAACCCCATTGGCCATGTACAAGGCAAATGCTCTGCCTGCTGTGCTATCATTCCAGCTTCTCTACCACAGTTTCTTTAGCATCTCATCTGTTCTTTGATACTTGGGTTGTTTTCCAATTCTGGCTATTATAAATAGTGCTATGATGAATATATGAGTGTAAAGAGTTTTCTCTGCATTTTAGGCCCCTAGGTTATATCCCTGAGAGTGGTATTGCTTGGTCATATAGAAGTTCAATTTCTAGTTTTTTGAGAAATATCCGCATAGTTTTCTAGAAAGATTAGAGAAGCCTATATTTTCACCATCTGTAAATGAGAGTCCCTTTCTTCCTGCATCTATGCCAGCACTGGTTGTTCTTGTTCTTTGCTATGTGTGCCAGGCTCTGTGGTGTGAGATGATATGTCATTGTTGTGTTAATTTATATCTCCCTGACTATTAATGATGTGGAGTATTTATGTCTTGGCCACCTGTATTTCTTCATTGAAGAAGTTTCTATTTGTCTTTTCTCCTTATATTTGGATGGTGTTATATATTTGATTTTTTTTTGTTAAGCTCTTCCAGTGTCTTATATATCTCAGATATTGACTCCTTACAAAGTGTGCCAAGAAATACCTCTTCAACCAGTGGTGTTGAGAAAACTGTTCAGGTATATGTAAAATATTGAGCTCAGACCTCTCTTTATTGCCTTGCTCAAAAGTCAATTAAAAATAGATTAAAGACCTTGATAGCAGACTTGAAACCATAAAGTACATAGAGAAAAATGTAGTCAGAGAAATCCATGACATTGAAGCTAAAGGCACCTTCAAAGAATCAATCTCAGTTCTATCTCAGGCTCTATCTCTGCCTCCTCAGGGGTCCCTTGTAGCATCTGGAGGCCCCAGACATTGAAACACCAGGTCACCATCATATCCTCAGATCTTAGCTCAGGACCACTACTCGAGCCTGGAGTAATATGCTCACTCAGTAGTACATACACAAACATGTAAAGGTTTCCAAGCTTTCTATGTGCCCCTGGAGAGATGTCTCACACCCCCTAAATTTTTTTAATAGAAGAAATAAACCAAAGTTAAATTTCTGTCTCTGTTCTAACAGAATTTTGTGCCACTCTACCAAAACTTTGAGAATTTTTACAAACGGAACCTTTACATGAGAATCAGAGACAACTGGAATCGACCCATCTGCAGCGCACCAGGGCCTTGTTTCGATATGGTGGAGAGAGTGTCTGATGATTACAACTGGACCTTTAGGTGAGGTGGCTGTGCTGGGTCTTGGTGAAAAAAAAATCTAAGTCTTTATTTTTATTTTTTATTAAGAAACCATCATTTACAGAATTGTTATGACAATTTCAGGCATGCAATGCTCCAACTCCAATTCCACCTCCAGTTTCAACTTTCCTCCCACAGGTTCCCTCACAACCTTCAGGCCTCCTCCTTGACGAGCACTTTTTATAATGCGGTGGTTGCCCGTTGGGTTGCCTGCTCACAGTGTACTGTCTTTTATAGACTTTAGCTATATAAATGTTCCTCATATCTACACCACCCAAAGACATGAGGCCTCTGGCCACTCCTCTGTTGCCCCAACCCTCCTCTTATTTCCTTCAAGAATGTTTAAAAATAAATCTTACTTTATAGGTTTTTGCATACATTTTATATGTAAATACATTTTATGTATAAAAATACTTTTATTTTTTTAATGTTTATGTTGTTATTTTCAATATTTTGGGTATTTTGGGAAGACATTGTCAGGGGTTACTCCTTGTTTCTATGGTCAATAATCATGCCTGGTAGTGTTCTCAATAGTGGACCTTATAGGATGCCTGGGATCAAACCCAGGTCAATTCCATGCAATGCAAACACCTTAGCCTGGGTACTCTTTCTCCCAACTCCAATATTTTAAAGTCCAACATATTTAGTTATACAGTTTTGATACCTTTATGTAAAACATTTCTTAAATGTCTTATAAATGTTTTGAAAACCCATTTAAATTCTGATAGGCATTCTATAACATGCTCTGTAACATGGAACAGAAATGTTTTACAAACCACTTTTATATATATATATATATATTATGTATATTTTCAAAACTATGGAAGTCCTTCATAAGTGCATGTATTACTAATAGGGGATATTAGTAATTTAATTACCATGGGTAGCTTGTTTATTTTGTAATTATAGTAAGACTTTTGAGCCATCCAGAAATAACTCTCTTGAGCTTTATTGACAAATTACAAATTACACCCTTCAATGTTATGCTGAAGGTGATAGTCATGGACATGGCTCTCTCTCATTTAGAAAATTATTTATGGAATTAAAATGAAAAAAAAAGTGTTATGACAACAAGTTCCAAGGGGAAAATCACAGCTAAGTGATCCTCAAGGTCACTTTTTCCAATGTTCTTGCCAACTTCAATGTGGTTATGGAATGGCATTAATTTCTTTTAAAAGAAAACCGTTTTTTGGCAAAAAAAAAAAACAATTCATATAATTAATAAAATAAAACATTTAGGCTGGACCCAAGCTGTCTTTGAAGATGTGGGAATTCTTGGGTGATATTAAATTAGAAATCATTATGTTCATTTATCCTCCTCTTTGCAGGTTTACAGGAAGAATCATCAAAGATGTCATCAACATGGGTTCATATAATTTCCTTGGTCTAGGAGCCAGATATGATGAATCCATGAGGACAGTAAAGGATGTTCTAGACATGTATGGCATAGGTGTGGGAAGCACAAGACAAGAAATGGGTATGTATATCTGTTTGAGAATTACATTTCCAAATTAGCTCAAATGCAGTTTCCCCTTGAATACTTCTCTAACTTGGATCTCAGCTCAGTTATATATAAAGTATATTTTATGTATACTTATACAAGATGTAAATAAAATACCTGGAAAGCCTTTTAGAAATTTCAAACAGTACATTACTGTCAAGGTATTTTATTAATTTCAATTTTTTGTTTTCTAGAATAAAAATGGATCTTTCTTGATCATACTATCTATGATGGCATTTATAGTGCCTCTTCCATCAGATCTTTTTCAAGGTTTCTTTATCCACTTAAATGTTTTAATTGATATATACTTGATATTCAAAAATTGTATATGTTTAATATATAATTGTAATAGTTTGAGCATACATACGCTTACAAAATTATCACTAACATCAAAATGATAAATATCCATTACTCAGTTAAGTATTTAATGCTTTCTTTGTGTGGCCAAAAAAAATTTAACATGAATTCTCCTGATACAAAAATTTAAGTGCACAATCTAGAATCAGTAACAGTGGGTAATTAATTTTTTAGCAGATGTTTGGAACTTAGAGTAGCTAAAACTTTACACCTATTGAACAGCAACATCTCTTTTGGACTAGGCATTTGGTTTTCTGAATGCCTATCACTGTCTAGAGTCTAGACTAATCTGGCTTTGGGGGTTGCAAATTGCTCATTTCTTGTACTAAAGTATAAGCTTCGTGAAAGGAGAAATTGGTCATATTGTGTTGAATTGGTGAGTGATGAATACACAGTCAATGTAGACCATACTGTCTATATCTCTTTTAGCTGAAATTTTTTTTCATACTCAGAGTAGTAAAATCTGTAAGAGAATTATTTTTATACTTATTCTGGGGGAAAAGTTCAAGATACCTTCAATACAGTGCTTTGAAATCTCTAACACAATGTTTTCTTATAAGTAATTTTATTTATCACATACAAAATGTCTTGTGCTATAGTAGACAGCATAGTTGCTATTATTCCAATATGCACAATAGGAATTAAAGTGACTAAGCGATATTCTCACAACAAATAATTATCTCTCCTAATTTCTAACCTAGGTCAGCTTTCTCAACAGAGTAATTTCCTCTAGAAGATTATATGTGCAGGGTCAATGTTAGGTCAATTTCAAGTCTATAAAAATGAAGTAAACATGGGAGATATAATCTTAGTACTGCTGGTAGAGTGTTTGCCTTGCACACGGCCACCCTGGTTTGAATGCAGACACTCTACATAGTACCCCAAGTCCTACCAAAAGTGAACCCTGAGGATAGAGCCAGGACAAAGGCTCTAAAAACCAGGACAATATGCCCCTTCCCAAAAGGTTTAAACTTGCTTTCAAAGGAATTTGCCATTTATAGAAAGTGATTTACATTTTCCTCTTAGATAATGAGCTAACAAAAAGGTTTTGAAATTATATAGCACTACTTAGGCCTGATCAATAAATCATATTTCAAATTAAACAAAATAATCTTTTTATATACATATTCAGTAAGTAGTTAGCTACATTTCCAGAATTAATAAGTAATGCCTGAGACTTCCTAAGAATGAAAACCCTCTGATCTTATTTTGCATCATGAATGCCCAAGATATGAGCAGGTTATGAATAAAATACACACACAAAAAAATTTAGGGGCCAGAGTGATAGCACAGTGGTAGGGCATTTGCCTTGTACATGGCTGACCCTGGATGGATCCAGGTTTAATTTCCAGTTCCCATATTGGTCCCCCTAGCCTGCCAGAAGCGATTTTGAGTACAGCGCCAGGAGTAACCCCTGAGAGGTGTCAAGTGCAGCCCCAAAACCAAAAAGAAAAGGAGAAGAGGAGAGGAGGGGAGGGGAAGAGTCCATAGGGGCACAGAGGAGAGGTGAGGAGAGGAGAAGTGAGGAGAGGAGAGGAGAGGAGAGGAGAGGAGAGGAGAGGAGAGGAGAGGAGAGGAGAGGAGAGGAGAGGAGAGGAGAGGAGAGGAGAGGAGAGGAGAGGAGAGGAGAGGAGAGGAGAGGAGAGGAGAGGAGAGGAGAGGAGAGGAGAGGAGAGGAGAGGAGAGGAGAGGAGAGGAGAGGAGAGGAGAGCGGAGGGGAAGGAAGGGGAGAGGGAAAAGGGGAGGGGAGGGGAGAAGGGTGGGGTAGAGGAAGATTAATCTCGGTTTCTGACAGCAACTTCTTTCGCTCTCTATTTGTTCTGAATATCTAAGTTTTTAGCAGTTATCTGCTTCATTCTACAACTCAAATTCTAGGAAGAAAATTTTAGTAAGGGGCCAGAGAAATATAGCTGTGGGTAGTGTTTGCTGAGGACTCTGCTGATTTGGGATCAGTCTCCAGCACCCCGTACAGTCCTCCAAGCACTACTAGGAGTAAATTCAGAGGGACAAGTCAGGAGTAAGCCCTAAGTGTTGCTGGTGTGGCTCAAAAAAAGAAAAAAATTTAACAAATAGAAAAATGGAAGCCACCCAAGAGAATTTAGGTGAATAAAAAGATTGAAAGCAAATAAAAAAATAAAATTTAAAAGTACTCTAACTTGAGTACCAAACTTAATAATTTATGGATTATAGAATTTTATATTACTAAGGAAATGTTTAATAGTATCAATGGAATAACAGCATAAGCATGTCTGGACAGAATCTAGTTCAGCCCTTATGGAAAACAATATGGAGATTCCTCTGAAAACTGAAAACTGACCTCCCATTTTATACAGCTATACTACTCCTAAGGATACACCCTAGGAACACAAAAATGCAATACAAAAATACCTTACTCACACCTATATTCATCACAGTGCTATTTACCATAGCAAGACTCTGGAAACAACCAAGATGCCCTTCAACAGACGAATGGCTAAAGAAACTGTGGTACATATACACAATGGAATATTATGCAGCCATCAGGAGAGATACATGGATGAACATGGAAAATATGCTGAGTGAAATAAGTCAGAGGGAGAACGAGAGAGCGAAGGAGAGACAGAGAGAGAGGGAGAGAGAGACAGAGACAGGGAATAGTCTCACTCATCTATGTATTTTAAGAAAAATAAAAGACATTATTGTAATAATGCCCAGAGATGAGGGCCGGAAGAACCAGCTCACTATATGAAGCTCACCACAAAGAATGGTGAGTGCAGTTAGAGAAATAATATACTAACAACTACCATAACAATGTTAATGAGTGAGAGAAGTAAAATGTCTGTCTCAAATACAGGCAAGGTGTGTGGGAGGAGGGAGATGGGGGCATTGATGGTGGGAATGTTGCACTGTAAAGGGGAATGTTCTTTTTTATGACTGAAACCTAACTACAGTCATGTTTATAATCATGGTATATAAATGATGATATTATTAAAAGCAATAACAACAAAAATTTTATTTACCAAATGGTTTCTTAAGAAACCAAAAATACAAATTTTAAAATGTTTATAACTTAAAAAAACGTCCTAGATGGTGTCTAAGATATAGTATAGTGATATTTTGGATATCAACCCTCTTCAGTTGACTGGTTTCTATTCCCTGGTACCTGAGCACCACAAGGAGTGATTCCTGAACTCAGAACCAGGAGTAAGTTCCATTGGGCGTGACAAAAGGAAAAAAATAAAAAAGAACGAAGGAGAAAGTAGGAAAAGGAAAAAACAAAGAGCAAACAGAAAAATTTCCTGGCACTTTTCAAAATAGTTCCAGATATTTTAGAGGCAGAATATTGAGTTAATGCAGAAATTGTATTACAATGTAAAACCAGTTGTCCCAACACCACTTGTTGAAGAGGCTTTTCATGCTCCATTATGCAATTTGCCCCTTTATCAAATATTACTTGAGTGTATATCTGGGATTCAATAACTGAATATTCAAGTCTATTTCATTGATCTGAGGGTCTGACTTTATTCCAATACCATGCTGCTTTGATGACTATTGCTTTGTAGTACAGTTTAAAGTTGAGGGAAATGATGTCTCTGATCTTCTTTTACCCTATGGTTTGCTTTAGCTATTTGTGAGTGCTTATTATTCCAAATAAATTTTAGGAGTGTTTGGTCCAATTCTTTAAAGAATGTCATGGGTACCTTAGAGGAATTGCATTAAATATGAACACTCTTTCGGAGAGTATTGCCATTTTAATTATGTTGACCCTCCCAATCCATCAACAAGGTATATTCATTTCATAACGGAAACTTTTTTCCTCCTTTAGTTCCTTTTTTTCTTTTTTCTTTTTTTTTTTTTTTTTTTTTTTGGTTTTTAGGTCACTCCTGGCATCATTCAGGGGTTTTGTCACTCTATCCCACCACTGCCTTCAGGCCTTGAAAGGTTTTTGTTTTTGTTTTTGTTTTCGGGTCACACCTGGCAGCGCTCAGAAATCGCTCCTGGCAGGCTCAGGGGACCATATGGGATGGGCAGGCTCAGGGAACCATATGGGATGCTGGGATTCGAACCACTGACCTTCTGCATGCAAGGCAAACACCTTACCTCTAGGCTATCTCTCCAGCCCCAAGCCTTGAAAGTTTTTGGGACACATCTTCTGTAAAACTACAGGATGCTTCTTTGTATGCAGTTTTCCTTTTTGGTCTTGCTGTTTTTAGTATTTTCTCCTTGCCTGTGGTATTTTTTTTTTTTTTTTGTGATTAGGATGTCTTGGGTGCTTTTCTTTGGATCTCCTTTAGCTCGTACTCTTCAGGCATGCAGAATTTGGTTGCATGCACTCTTTAGCTCTAGGAGTTTCTCTACAATGATGTCCTTGACTGTTGATTCTTAATGGGAATTTTCTTCCTGGGTCTCTGGGACTCTGAGTCTTATGTTGTTTCTGTTGAGTTTATCACAAACTTTCATTTTTATCTGTTCACATTCTTTCAGGGTTTTTTCCATTGTTTGATCACTTGTTCTAAGCTCTTATCCAACCTCTTCTGTTGTATGGAATGTTGTGCATCTCATCTTTGAATTCACTGATTCTGTCATAAACCACATTTACTCTGTTGGAGAAGCTTTCCTGTGAGGTTTTCATTTTGCCTAACAATTGCTTTCCATCCTGTTGCTTCAGTTTGAAATTTTCATATTCTCTTCATTACTGTCTATGGTTTGTTTAGTTCTTTACATGGTTTCTTTGAGTTCTTTGAGTGTTCTCCAAATTTTCTCTCTAAAGTCTTTATTGGAGCGGTTATCAAAGTTGTCAGCACTTTTTGGGTCTGCAGAGCTACTGTCTTCATTCTCTAAGCATAGTGATGTTCTGTGTTGTTTCCCCATTGTGTCTTTTGCAGTGTGGTGTTTACTACAAGTTGTGCTGGGGTTCATTAACTAGAAGAAATGCATGTGGCATGCTGTTGATCAGCCCACCTGTTTGTTCTTTCTGGTCTGCAGAGCAGGTACCTGGTGCTTGTAGCCTCAGGAGCTGGAGGGCTAAAGACACTGGTCAGCCCTCTTGCTGGTTCTCTTCAGTGCCCTGGGGAAGGTACAGGCCTCTGGTAGGGTTGGTGGAACTCACCTTGATGTTGATTAGTCCTCCTGCTGGTTCACTCCAGGGCCATGGGGCAGGTGCTGGACACTTGCTGCCTGGGAGGGTGTTGTGGGGGGGGGGCTTACCTTGCCATTGGTCAGCCCTTCTGCTGGTTACTTTAGGGCCTCGGGGAGAACACAGGTCACTTACTTGAATTTTATTTTTATATCTTTAAAGTAAGGCAGAGTAATATAGCAATTTGAAATGATCAACAAGCATTTAACCCCTTGCTTTCTGTGTTAATATTTTTGTAGCTGGAATGTTCTCTGATATGGCCTATCTCCTTCATTTGTGTGTCACATATAACAGCTTTAGTAATTACAGACTAGTTATTTCATAGTAGTTTTAACATGTTATAAAAGATTAGAAACTTTTTGAGTTTGAACTATTTTATATTGCATTATGAGTTAGTGAACATTAGACAGAAAAGCTTACCAAAAAGAGATTGTTACTCAATATTCTCTATTTAAGGTGGCTTATTCCAAACTTTTAATAGAAAGTTATGAGAAAACTATAAACAGATCTGAACCTCTATGAACTTTTAGATTTTTAGCATTAATACTGAGAATTGGCTATAAGTTTATCATAATATCTGATAGGTGAAATAAAAAATAAATAGTAAAACTCACTTATGCAAGGAATTTAATGTCCACATTAAATCTTTGAACTTTTTATCTTTTTTTTTTGGTTTTTGGGTCACACCTGGCAGTGCTCAGGGGTTATTCCTGGCTCCAGGCTCAGAAATTGCTCCTGGCAGGCACAGGGGACCATATGGGGCGCCGGGATTCGAACCGAATACCTCCTGCATGAAAGGCAAACGCCTTACCTCCATGCTATCTCTCCGGCCCCTGAACTTTTTATCTTAAAAAACTATTTAACTTTCAAGTGTGTGGTAGATGTTTGTCTTAATACTTTAGCTGAACAATATAAGAGGGTACAACAAGCCTCTGATAAAAAAAGCATACTTGCTTTTCTCCTTTCACGTTAACTAGGTTAAGAGTAAGCGGAAACTTTAAAACTAAATAAACTACCCCAAAGTGTTAATAAAATATAGACAAAAAGGAAAAGCCAAAGAAAATCCAGATAAAGAGCAAATTGGATAGGGTCTTTGCCTTACACATGGTCTACCAGAGTTTCATCTCCAGCACCCCATCTTATCCCCTGAGTCCAACAGGAGTTATCACTGAGTATATATCATTGAGGAACAGATATTATTCCAAAACCAATTGAAGTAATGCTTTTTAAAAGAAAAGAAATTAAAAATTATCCAACATAGGTGCCATATCAGTAGTATAGTGTATATGGTATTTGCTTTGCTAATGGCCTACTAGGGTTCTGTCTCCAACATCCAATACGATTCTTTGAACACCACCATGAGTGATCCCAGAGGACACAGCCAGAAGTAAGCCCTGTACACCACCAGCTGCAAACCAAAAACATAAACAACTAGAAGGAATTGTCAAATATAATAAGATACAGTCTTGTAAAATACAGGGCTCTCTTGTGGGGAGCCCAATAAGAACCTCTTTAATATTTCACAAAACACAACAACACTAATATGACTGCTTATTTGTGTACAAGTGGAAACTGGTGAGATAATGAATAACAGCCTATTGCTATTAGGCTTAGAAAATCAGAAATGAATGTGCAATGATAGCATACTACTTGCAAACATACTATTTGTTTTATATATACATATATGTGTTATATACTGTACAAATTTTGTTAATTTCATGGATCATTCCTGGGAGGGGCACAGGACCATCTGGGTGCCAGGAATAGTTTCTGGATGGCTTCATGTAATGAAAGTGCATTTCCTGCTGTACTGTTGCTTTGGCCCAAACACTACCAGTTGAACAAAGCCCAAACAAGCTTAATATTTATCAGGCTATGCCAAGTTTTACTTAAGCTTTACATTACTAAAAATACATTACCTATAATGATGAAACAAAGTCAAAACCCATAGAATTTCAGCAAAGGTAGATTACTAATTGTCTTCCACCAATAGAAATATGGTAAATTGAGTACATGAAGCCTCATGATTTTTAGCAACTTTCCAATCAAAATTTGTACAGTACTTTGAGAATCTTCCCAAAGAGGCCTTGGATCTACCTCATGTGTCCATTGTTAAAAATCAAGATCATCAATAGTAATCAATATAACACTACTCTTTCCTAAATTGTGGTGTGGGCAAGGCTGAGCTTTTCCCAGGATGCTCAGAGCTTATGCCTAGTTTTGTGCTAAAGGGTCACCCCTGACAAAGTCAAAGGACCATCTGTTGGTTAAAACACTTCATACAAGGCCATTGCTGTAATCCTTGGACTCTTTCTCCAGTCTTGGCCCCTGCTTTTGAATTGACAATAAGTTATATAATGTGTTTACAGTTTTAATGACTTAAAAGATACTAATAGGGATGGAGAGATAGCACAAAAGTAGGGCATTTGTCTTGCATGCAGAAGGACGGTGGTTCGAATCTCGGCATCCCCGATAGTCCCCCAAACCTACCAGGAGCGATTTCTGAGCATGGAGCCAGGAGTAACCCTTGAGCACTGCCGGGTGTGACTCCCCAATAGAATATAATAATAATTTGTTACATATGAAATTATGCATAATTCATATTTTCATTGTAACATAACTTTGTCCAATCTTTTGGATATCTACTACTGCTCTACATGAATCATAGAGGATTAATATGGTCCAAAATATTTTCTCTCTGGCTATCTATGAAATGTTTGCTGATACTGAAAACATAAATGTTGCTTGTCATTATAGAAGGTTGGGGTAAAAAAAATTCCCCCAAGTAATATACCGTATTTTCCGGCATATAAGACTACTTTTGAAACAACAAAAAAGTCAACCGAAAATCGGGGAGTCGTCTTATACGCCGAGTATATTCCGAAAAATGTTTCAATATGCTGCTAAACGAAACAAACAACAAAAAAAATCAGGCCGCAGAGTTTCCAAATCTCTTCTTGGGGGCTCCCAAACAGTATTCAGGAGATACGGGGGCCACTTCTGCCAAAACCCAGCTAACCATGTTGGTGGTTCAGTGCTAGGGTCTGAGGATGGGGTGTTGTTTGGTTTATGTAGTGGGGGAGATTAACTGATGCCACCAGGGAATTGCCAGAAAAGGTGCCTATAATAAGGGACCAATCACTGCAAGGCTGCTTGGACCGCCTCTCTAGCTCAGCCAATCCAAGCAGGCTTTTGATGCATGCAAATTAGACAATGTTCTGTACCCGAATCTACACTATAAAAAGCCTGCTCAGATTGGCCAGCATCAGAGAGGAAGTCTATTACAGTATAACCTTTGAACCTTTGCTTGTTGTGATTGGCTTACTGTGGTACATACAGTTGCAGCACGGGAACGTTCTGATACAGCAAATATAGGCCTAAACCTATGTTTTAACTGCAAAATTAGGGGTCGTCTTATAAACCCAGTAGTCTTATACGACGGAAAATACGGTATATCTGCACATTCAGGACATCAATGTAAGTTAGTTCCTTTTACTTCACTTAACCTAATTCACTTAGCACAGTCTCTAACAAATTCTCTGTATCTCTGAAAATACAAAATAGCTTTTACCGATAATGTTCTTTCATATATATTTAAAGCCAATGATACTGTTGTGGCAAACTGGCTAGCTCCTGATTATTTTTAAATTTTGTTTATAAAATTATCATGCACAAATCTTATTGCTCATGAATTTATAGTTATTTATTAAACTGCTTTAATAAGGTACTTCTGAATTCCTCAATGTTTGATGTCTAAGATGTATGATGGATCCTTGATAGTTCCCTTGTACTGTCCCTTGTCCACAGTGGTTCCTCACTGGTTTTTATTTTTTTTCCTATTTTTTTTTATTTTTAATTATGAGAACAAAGGTACAAAGAAAGAGGACAAGGTAAAGTTACAGTGGAAGGACAATCACCCATAACATAATTCTCAGAAGTCCCCTTGCTGATATCTTAACTTTGAAAGAACATCAAGATAAATAAGACAGAATCCATGTACAATTACTTTGTCCCTCAAGTCCCCAGATTGTAACACATTATAATATTTCTTAACAGTACACAAAGCAATCTAAAGCCATAAAACTTACGTAACTCCTTAAACATTACAGGCATAGTATTTTCTTACATTTCCATATACATGCATATTAGCTTACATTAACCTCAAATTTTAAGTGAGTTCCTTTTAAGGATTAGAGTCAAAGGAGCATATTAAAAATGGTGTTAGAGTGGCAATTGTTGTTTGCATAGGCCCACCAAAATATGAGGGACATGGAAAGAAATAACCTTGGCCTAAGTACAAAGAGACCCGATCCCTGAAGTTTCCTGGCACAAGACCAAGTCTAGACTTCAGGCAAGCTAGATCGTCCAATCCAATACATTGTCTGTAGTGCCAACACACTTTTATTTTTCACACAGTCTCTGTTGGTATCATGTTTCTGTATTAAAGATCCTGGAATCTGCATATCTTACATTGAAGTCAGGATGTGGAGCATCCTCTCCTTTCACCTCACAATCAAAGGGCAATGCAGGGAGCCCTGTCCTGTAAGCAGGTCGTTGTAGTTGTTAAGTCTTCTCAGTGTTAAGGGAAGTCTCTTTTGAGCAGGTCAAAGTCTGAGCAGTGTAGGTCTTCTGTGGTAGAGGATTGCTTCCAGGTGATGTTATAGACCAGCCTGGATGTTTCGTGGATGGCTTCCCTGGTTCAGGGGAGAATGGATTATGCCCTTTCTTCTGAGGTCTGTGCCAGGTCGTTATGTCAATGTTCAGGGTGTAAGGTCCCTCTGCACTACAAGATTTGTGTGTTCCAATCTCTATTAAATAGGATCTTATTTGTATGTATAGTATTTTCCCATTTTAATGTGCCTATGCAAATAAGAAGCAATGCCACGTGGTGTTATTGGCGAATATGGGGGCCATAAGAACAATTCCAATGATTCCCATGACATGGTTCAATCATAAGCATTAAACTGGGGGACTCTTCCACCAAAATTCCTTGTTAAACCGCTCAAAAAGAGAAGATAAAAAGTGGTAAAAAGTGGTTAGAATCATCACTGTATAAGACAAAATTTAGTAAGAATTATAGCTGTCCGAAAAAAACCACAAAATATTCTAAAGAAATATGTGTCCATTTTATGTATCTTAAAACAGTTTGGGGTTGTCACACACAATGCACAGCTTTGGACTGTGATTAGGATTATACACTACTGAAGTTAAAAAGAGTAATGTAGGTTAGTGATGTTTGAGAGGGGGTTAGAGAGTTAAGGAGTAAAAAAGAGCTTTGTATGGGTGTGGGAAAGGGCAGAATACAAAATGAACATTCTGTATATGCAAAACATAACATAAGAATAAGGAATATTCTGAATACATGAAGTACATGAAGTACGCGTGGGGGCGTGAGCCCCCGCACGGTTCTGTAGTTTTTGGATGCCTAGGGAGGAATTTCTCCCCCCCTCCCCCCAGGGCCCAATTAACCAGGCGTGGCCTTGAAGACCCACCAGGTTTGGGGGGACCTTGGTCCCCTGGACTAGGTGGTCAGCCCAGGGGGCCTGTGGCCAGCTGTCCTGCCCAGAGTCCCCAACATACCAGTCAAAGATCCAGAAATCCTGGCATGCGGAGTGCTCTGAGCCCAGCTGTGCCTCTGTAGATTTTGGATGCCCAGGGAGGAATTTCTCCCCCCCCTCCCCCCAGGGCCCAATTAACCAGGCGTGGCCTTGAAGACCCACCAGGTTTGGGGGGACCTTGGTCCCCTGGACTAGGTGGTCAGCTCAGGGGGCCTGTGGCTAGCTGTCCTGCCCAGAGCCCCCAACATACAAGGCAAAGACACCTAGAAATCCTGGCATGTGGAGTGCCCTGAGCCCAGCCTAGCCTCTGTAGTTTTTGGATGCCTAGGGAGGAATTTCTCCCCCCTCCCCCCAGGGCCCAATTAACCAGGCGTGGCCTTGAAGACCCACCAGGATAAAACCTCACTGGTTTTATTCCTCAGAATCCACCACTGTCTTCCTGGTCTGTCATTTATCCTATGTGATCTGCCTTTTATTTCTACTGCTTTCTGTTCTTTTGCCTTTTCTTCTTTTATTTTTTTGTTTGTTTTTTGTGTGTGTGTGTTTGTTTTTGAATCAGTGCCTAGTACTTAATCCTGGCTCTATTCTGGGATCACACCTCGTGGACTCAGGAGATTATATGGGATACTGAGGATTGAATCTTGTTCAGCAGCTTGCAAGACCAGTGCCCTACCTATTGTACTAGCACTCTGGCCACCCTTTGACTATTTCTGATTTTCCAGTCACATGATACCTCTTCTACCATCCACCATAGATGAAAGTGTAGGGTCCAAGTCTGCAATTCATCTCAGTCAAAAGAGTAATCAAGTGGAAATGATGTATTTTGCATACCACCTTTGGAATATCTGATTCCCACTCTTTAGCCATTTCTGCTGTCTGTCTGATTGGATATTTCTCATGTTAGTGACACTTAAAATCACCAATTGTGATCACCAGGTGATCATACTTACCTTCATCTTTAGAATATCAACTTGAGGAAACCAAAGACTTTGTCATGATCAACCTGTAATTTTACAAACTCAGGTTATTTTCTTTGGAAATAGGAGCACTGGGGACATGAAAAGTTTTAGTTGGTAGAAATGCATACCCACTTACTATGTGCTGTCCATGAAATATAAAAGGACTAGAACTTGGCATGTAACTGGATGTAATTTATGTATCTGACCTAGTTTGCTACCTGGTATTAAGGGTTCTTTCTGTAATGAAAACAGCCCTTTGGGTGCCTAAATTCAACTGAGTAATTGTGTTGTCCTTGTGGGAGGAAGCCTACGTATTTCTAACATGGGGAAGATTGACATTTGCCTGTGGCAACTGAAAAGATATGGCAAATGAGAACAAGAGGTCACAAGGTAGAGGAGTGTGAGAGAGCTGTGAAATTACTGACCTTTTAAAGAAAGGAGAATTCAGGGAAGCCTAAGGTAACACTTCTTCAACCTCTTCAGAATCTGTGAGGAGTGTTAGTCAGAAGTCACACCACTGCCTGGTAGATGAACCAGAGTTAGAACTCCAGACTCATGTCCAGGCAGGGAACTTTATAGTTGCTGTCCTGGAACCCATTCTCTTTAGGCCAGTTTGTCTCTGTAGGGAAAACAAAACCCAGCACACAGTTCTTGGTACACATTTTATAGTGACATCTGAGTTTCACTTTTTTACTACTGAATATTCCTGTGATAGTAAAAAGTTCAAAAGTTAAAATTCTACCTTATGGAACTGAAGAGATTGGACCCTAGATAAGATGCTGGCTTTGCTCATGGGCTGTCCTCCAAGACTTGCCAGGAGTGATTCCTGAGCACAAAGCCTAAGGAACTGGGGGTTCTCCATAAACAAAAGTCAATTTTTTAAACTTTAGCCCAATCTGAGCAAAATTAACCCTACGAATCCTTGTTTTACTGTAGTAAAATTGGGGTAAGAAATTTGAAAGAGTAGCCAATGATCATTAGTTACATGACAATGAGACTTCTAATGACCTCTCAGGAAGGGCCAAGAACAGTTATTAGATTATCTCTGACATTGCAAATGTAAAATAAAGCTTTGAGCTCATGCCAATGCCTTCTAAATTTGAACCTTCACTACTGAAGTATATAAGCAATCTAATTAAATGTGTTAGTTTGGATGAAATTCTTGGATCATGCTATAGAAGGTTCCTTTTACAGGAAACAATAAATAAATATGTTTTACTGAGAGTACTCCATATTGGAAATTTATCTTCTTGAAGTTAGATTTCCAATAGGGAAAAATTCTTGAAATTCTTGAAGTAAACAGTTAAAAGTGACCCCAATTGAGGCTCATTCTAGGACCCACTCTGGAAAACTGCCTAAAGTCAAATATGCTAATCTTTTATTTGAAGGAAGAATATTTATATTAGTCCTAAATATACTCCCAATATTGTTCTAATCAATATAAACATGTTAATGAGACCCAGAAATATGGCTCAACTGGTTGAACAAATGTGCAAAGCTTTGAATGTGATCTTTGGCATCACATACCCTACCATAGCAGTGTTGAAATAGTGTAGCACAGTACACCCCTAACAATACCAAATATGGCCTTTACAAAATATATCTACATATATATTAAATAGCCATTTTACATTATTATTTTTTTAAAGTAAGCCTTTAAAAATGGTTAGTTTAGGGCCGGAGTGACAGTGCAATGGTAGGGCATTTGCCTTGCATGTGGCTGATCCAGGATGAACTGCAGTTTGATCCCCAGAATCCCATATGGTCCCCAAGCCAGGAGTAATTTCTGAGTGCATAGCCAGGAGTAACCCCTGAGTATTACCGGGTGTGGCCCAAAAATCAAAACAAACAAAATATGGTTAGTTTAAATATTACTATGGACCCCAATTTAGAAATTGAATGTTCACTGGTAAAGGTGAAATAAATAAAGTAACCAAAGTGTGTTTCATGGAACTATTTTGTATTGTTTAATGTAAAATAAAAATAAACTTCATTGAAATTAAATAAAACTGAAAATCTATCATTTAATTGTTCTAATCTAGTGCTGTGAGTGACTACTATGTTAGGTAATACAGACTTGAGTTAGATTGATTTAAAAAAATATGAGTTGCTTAAGCATTGTTCTCATTAACTCACATAAAGAGTTTATACATAAAAAGAGGTCAGAGTTTAAATATATAAAAGACAGTACAAAAGTAAAACATAAACTTTGGAGTTAAGACAAAATTAACTTTGAGGCTTTTTAATCTGATCTCCATATATCAACTTTTGTATGTGTAAATGAAAATTATATTGTATTAATCTCTTAAGATGAAATGAGATCATATAAATTGTGAGTTTTGACATATAGTCCTTTCTAAAGATTCAAAAAGTATACCTATATTTATCAATACTTATGGAAGTCATGAGCTCTCTTTGCACTTAAGTATGAGAAAACTCTGCAGTGATTATAATTTAACTATTTGAGAGTTATAAAGTGGAGGAAAAGAACTGTAGTATTTGAAACACTTTACTGTATGATAAAGCATATTTATATTAAAAAATGACCAATCATTAGTTTACAGCCCAATTACTTTTCACAAAGCAAGCACACATGTAACTGTCGACTCTAGATTTAGAAACATACATTTTGAAAGTCTCAAGCTCAGCTACAAAATAAATCACTATCCTGAATGTTAACATTATAATTTCATGTAACCTACAACCTGGATGAGTTGTTAGGTCTCTAACTTTTTTCACTCAGTATTATATTTGTGTGGATAGCTGTTTACTACTTTTTACTATGATGTTGAATTCCAATATCTGTATATACCCACAATATATTTACCTGCTCCACAGTAGACACTTGGGTTTATTTCTTATAAAATATAAGAAAAGTAGTAGAGGTATTACTTTTATTTTTTATAATTATTTAAACACTGTGGTTACAAAATTGATAATTATTTAATTTCATACATAAAAATTTCATACAAAACCATACAATGTACACCACCCTTTATCAATTCAAATTTTCTAACACCAGTGTTCCTAGGTTTCCTCCCACCTCTTCCACCTTTCTCCCTTGCCTGCCTCTGCAGCAGAAATTTTGTACCAACCCTCACTCTCACTATCTTTTCTTTTTTGCCACTGTGCTTTGCACTATTTGTAATGAAGGAGTAGCATATATATAATTTTTTCTCCTTTTAGCACCCAGTTCTTGTCCAGAGTGATCAGTTCCAATGATCATTGTCATAGTGAAACAACCATTCACTATGCCAACTGCATTACCATTCAAACTTCCTACCATAAATTGATCCTCTTGGCCCTCTTCTCTATTGTCTCTGAATATTATTACCATACTATTTTTATATCCCACAAATAAGAAAGATTATTCTATGTCTATCCCTTTCCCTCTGACTCTTTTCACTCAGCATAAATATCTCCATATCCATCCATATATAAAAAAAATTCATGACTTCATTTTTTCTAATGACTGCATAGTATTCCATTGTATAGATGTACCACAGTTTCTTTAGCCACTATCTGTTGTCAGTCTGCTATTTTCTTCCTAATACAGTGGTTAAATTATTTTATAAAAATAAGGAATATAGGGGCTGGAGTGGTGGCAAAGCAATAGGGCATTTGCCTTGCATGTGGTAGACCTAGGACTGACCTCGATTTCTATCATGACCTATATAGTTCCCCAAGCCAGGAGCTATTTCTGAGTGCATAGTCAGGAGTAACCCCTGAGTGTCACTGGGTATGACCAAAAAACAAACCAAAATAATAATAATAAATAATAATAATAATAATAATAATGGAAATAATTGGGGTTAGAGTGATAGTGAGGGGTAGGGCATTTGCCTTCACAGGCCTGACCTAGGATGAACCTGGGTTCAATCCTGGCATTGCATATAGTCCCCTGAGCCAGGAGTGATTTCTGAGCACATAACCAGAAGTAACCCCTGAGTATCACACAGGGAGTGGCCCCAAAACCAAAAATAGTAGTAATAGTAGTAATAGTAGTAGAAGTAGTAGTAGTAGTAGTAGTAGTAGTAGTAGTAGTAGTAGTAGTAGTAGTAATAGAAATAAGGACCAAAGCTATAGCATATTAGGTAGCAGTTTGACTTGCATGTAGCCAGCCTGAGTTTGATCCCCAGTATCCCATATGTTTTGCAAGTCTGCCAGAAGTGATTTCTGAACACAGAACAAAACAGCAATCTCTGAGTGTCGCCAGGTGTGACTCAAAAACAAAATAAAGGGTAATAAAGACCATTAGTTGTTTTATAAATATTTAAAGACCATTGCTTGTTCTTCAAGCCTGTGCACTCCCTTGAAATATCTCACTTGCTTATCACTGTATTTCTTTGTGTGTTTATTTTTAATTTGGGAACCCTGTGTTCTCTTTCAAACATGTACTTCTCCCTTTCTCTCCCTTCACATCTTTCTACATAAGTTCCTACAAAAACTATCTTGCTTCACCATTTTTTCTCATCCTAAAATTCTTTTCTGTGAGGTAAATAAGACAGACCCACAATTCCTGTACAGAGGTTACAAACTAGGCCAGTAGCCAAGGCATGTTGATCAGAGAGATAGAAACACATTTCTTTTTTTCTTTTTTTTTCTTTTTTTTTTGTTTGTTTTTTTGGGCCACACTCGTTTGATGCTCAGGGGTTACTCCTGACTAAGTGCTCAGAAATCGCCCCTGGCTTTGGGGGGACCATATGGGTCACTGGGGAATCGAACCTTGGTCCTTCCTTGGCTAGCGCTTGCAAGGCAGACACCTTACCTCTAGCGCCACCTTGCTGGCCCCAGAAACACATTTCTAAGTCTCCTCTCATGTTCCCCAATTTACTGAGCCACTAGCAACAAAAACGCCTCAAAGGAAACAGTGACTAGAATACAAAGACGACCCACAATATGGGAGAAACTATTTACTCAGTATCCATCAGATAAGAGGCTAAGATCTAATATATACAAGGTACTGACAGAACTTAACAGGGGAAAAAAGTCTAACCCCATCAAAAAAATGGGAAGAAAAAAAATGAATAGACACTTCTTCAAATAAGAAATATAGATGGCTAAAATGCACATAAATAAATGCTCCACAACACTAATCATCAGGTAGCTGCAAATCAGAGCAACATGAGTTGCCATCTCATGCCACAGAGACTTGTAAATATCACAAAGAATAAGAACAATCAGTGCTGGAGGGAATAGGGGAAGAAAAGAATTCTCATTCACTGCTGGTGGGAATGTCATCTAGCCCAGACTTTCTAGAAAACAATATAGATATTCCTCAAATAAATGGAAATTGAACTTCCATATGATCCACCTATACCATTCCTAGGGATATACCTTAGAAATACAAAATACAATACCAAAAAAGCCCTCTGCACTACTATGGTCATTGCAGCTCTATTTACAATAGCCAGAATCTAGAAACAACCCAGAGACCTGACAACAGATGATTGGCTAAAAAGACTGTGGTACATCTACACAATGGAATACTATGCAGCTGTTAGGAAAAGTGAAGTCTTGAAATTGTCCTATACATTGATGGATGTTAAAAACTATTATGCTGAGTGAAATAATTCAGAGATGGAAGCTAGATACAGAGTAGTCTGACTCATCTTTAGGATCTAAGAAAAATAAAAGACAATATGGTAATAATATCCAGATACAATAATGATGAGGGTTGGATGGGCCAGCTCATGCTTTGAAGTCTACCACAAAGATTGGAGAGTGCAGTTAGAGAAATAACTAAAGCATGACAATGGTAGTAAGTGAGAGAAATAGAATGCCTGTCTCAAAGACAGTCAGGGAGTGGGGGAAGAGGGAGAGAGGGAGGCATTGGTGGTGGGAAGATTGCGCTGGTGAAGGGGGTGTACTTTTTTATGACTGAAACTCAAATGCAAACATATTTGTAACCATGGTGCTTAAATAAAGATATTATTTAAAAATAAAAATAAATAAAACTCAACTAAGAATAACTTTGTAAAAAAATGCAGAACCTCATTGCCCTCTATATGTATACTGAATCAAAATGTGTATTCTAGCAATTATAAAACTATATCATCTGAAAAAATTATGGGTTAAGAAGAGTTAATAACTTTTTTACAAATGGTTTATTTATATGTTTTGATGAATATACTTGCTCCATACTCTCTTGTAGGTCATGCTGGAATTTAAGTTGTCAATTATAGACTTTTGGAATAGATAAAACTGATTTATCCTATCATCTTATGTGCAGGAACCTTGGATAAGCATAAAGAAGTGGAGGAACTTGTGGCAAAGTTTCTGAATGTTGAAGCAGCTATGGTCTTTGGGATGGGATTTGCAACAAATTCAATGAATATTCCTTCACTAGTTGGAAAGGTGAGAATTTATTAACATGACTGTCTACTGTCACATTATTCCTAAAAGTTATAACTTTTAGATACAGATACAATCAGATACAAAGTTAGTGATTTGACTGAAAAAAATTTCTTAGGAAAAGCAAATCATATGTCCAGCTTTTATAAAACTTATATTTAAACCAACAAATCTCTTTATCCAGCTATAAATCTACAGTCCTAGATATAGGTTAGAACTTTTTTTAATAATGTTTTAAAATATCTACTGAAACTTTAGGTTACAAGTCCTTATGTGTAATGTAGCAAATAATTCTAGTGTGCCCCAACATACACGATAAAAAACACATTTTAGCATTGAATGTGAAAATATGTATTGACTCAACTAAAATATTAAAACATATTGCAAATTTCTAAATGTAATGGAAAGAGATTGCTATCAGCTTGTAGATAGAATTGTAGTGTGCTTGAGGAACTTATTAGATTTTATTAAAAACAAAAAAATTAACAAAACATGGTAAGAAATAGATTAAACTTTTCCATTTGCCTTAAAAGAATCATCATTGTGGCTGGATTCATGGCACAGTGATAGGGCGTTTGCCTTGCATGTGGCTGACCCAGGATGGACCGCAGTTCAATTCTGTGTCCCATATGGTCCCCCGAGCCAAGAGCCAGGAGTAGCCCTTGAGCATTGCCAGGTGTGGCCCAAAAACGAAAAAAAAAATCATCATTTATGGTTTTATAAATGCAAAGATTCTATTAATATAGCAGAGATATTCTTCTGGATACTGTACCATTTTAATAAAGAATGAAAAATGAAAAACAAAACTTGAAACAGCCTGAAGAAAAGGCCCCTGATGTTCAGAAGAAATACACCCAAATAATCAAACATTGCTTTGAAAAAAAACCCTAGCAAAGTTAAACCTATCCATTCACAAGTCAGCATTCTTTTCAAACACCAATTAGGGTATCATTAAGATCTTAAATGCTTTTGTTTTTAAAGTAACATGCAAATTATTTAATGTAATTCTTTAGATAATTATCATTTTCATTAATTACATTTTCAAAATGATTTATATCTACAAAGACACAAGATTAAACTCTTGGCCTTCTAGAAGTAAAAAGAGATTGAAGAATCTGTGTTACAGGTCTTAAAAGGCCTGTTCTCATGTATTTTTTTTAATTTTATGCATTGGATTCTCTTTTTTGTATTTGTTTTCTGAAAAGGGCTGCCTTATTTTAAGTGATGAGCTGAACCATGCATCTCTTGTGCTTGGAGCCAGACTCTCAGGGGCAACTATAAGGATCTTCAAACACAACGGTGAGTATCAATATGCTTATCCAACACATAAAATTTGCTTCTAGGTTTTCTCTTTGCTCTTCAAACTGAGAACTCAGCCTAATAATACATACTTGTATATATATACTTGTATATATAATTCACTAATAACTTTCTAACCCCTAGGGCCCCAAAACAAATGCCTGAAATATATTAGACATCCAGGTTTCTAAATAGTACTCAAATATATTAGTCCCACTGTTATTAGTGGTCTTATAGTACAACCCCTGAAAACATGAATCATCTCTTAGGACAAACATTTTTTTTTTGTATTTTTGGGTCACACCCAGCAGTGCTCAGGGGTGACTCCTGGCTCTATGCTCAGAAATCACTCCTGGCAGACTCGGGGGATCATATGGGATGCCGGATTTGAACCAATGACCTGCATGAAAGGCAAACGCCTTACCTCCATGCTATCTCTCCGGTCTCTCTTAGGACAAACATTTGATTTTCAAAAGTGTTATAACTTTTTAAAAAATGTATTAAGACACCATTATTTACAAATATAGAGTTCATATAGAGTTGTTTTCAGCCTACAATGTTCCCACCAATCAAACCAACAATGTCTGCTCCTTTCCACATTATCCTCAGGTTCCTTTCCACTACAGTCTGTCCCTTTAGCATGCATATTAATGTTATATCATATTGCTTAAAGGAATAGCAAATAGTATTATCAGAAAATAATAAAATTTTAATTTTTGATGATTGATTGCTATGTTTTTAAATTTTATTAATATGGTAGAGGTCAACCATATGCATCAGGAGTGAGTGCCATACTCAATGCCACATGCTGGGAAGTTTTTCTGTCCTATAAAGGAGATTTTTAATACTTCTCGAAAAACTGGTTTCATGGCTTTAATTTTTTAAACTGTCTATAAATCTATGAATTATTCTTGTAAATCTAGTAATAATCTGGCTAGATAGAGTATTCTTGATGAGATGTTCATTTCATTGAATTTTTGTACTAGATCCTTTCGAAGTCTGTTTCATAGAGTCTTATTTGATAGATCCGCTGTGCATTTTATGGGCTTTATTTGATGTAAGGAAATTTTTATTCATACCTATCTTTGGATTTTGTCATTTTTAATGTGTCTTGGAATTTTCCTCATTGGGTATACTTTCACAAGAACTCTTCAGGTCTCTTGGACCTTGGTACCTAAATTCATCAACCTTGAGAAATCCTTATTAATGGTCCTTAACATTTTTTTCTCATTGCATTTACTTTCCTATTCTTAGGGACTCTACCAATTCCTATTTACATCTTCTGCTTCCTAGAAATTTTCTCCTTATCCCAGAGTTCCCTCTCTTCTGTTCAGAGATTCTAGCCACATTTTTATGTCTCCTACCATGTTCATCATTTGTGCCATTTCTGACTGTAGTCATTTTTAATTTCAATTCTCATGCTTTCTTGTGCTTTGTGATGACATATGCTATCAATTCTTGGAGGTCATTGATCATCATCATCATGATCTCACTAAATGCACATTATCTGAGGATTTTCTAAATTGATTGACATTGTTTATGTATTTGGTGATATTGTTCTCACTCACTGAACTTGCTGGTCTTCTGTGTGTTTTCCCAATTGTTTTCCTACTGCTCTTGTTATGTGTTTGTGGTGGAGGGGGTGAGTTTTTAAGGGTATCTTTCCATCAAGATGCTGAAGAAGTATGTTGCTGAAGGTTACTCTCTTTATTCTGTGCCTATCCTCACAGAAAGACTGAAAGAATAGCTGAGCAGTATGTAATTTGTTTAGTTTATCTGTCACATTAGGAGCTGTGGCGTGGGTGTGGTTTTGGTCAAATGTAGAGGTTGCTGGTGCCCACCTGGTATAGAGACTCGCCTTCTGCTATGGAATAAGCCCAATGATGGTACCTGAATGTAAGCCTCATTCATGATGGTAGAACAGCAAGCAGAGTGTTCCAAAAGTGTTTGGACTTTATTATTCCTAGATCCTTACCTGAGAAACAACAATGAGGTACCATCTCACTCCACAGAGACTGGCACATATCACAAAGAACAAAAACAATTTGTGCTGGCAAAGATGTGGGGAAAAAGGAACTCTCATTCACTGCTAGTGAGAATGCCGTCTAATCAAACCCTTATGCAAAACAATATGGAGATTCCTCAAAAAAACTGGAAATTGAGCTCCTATTTGACCCAGCTATACCACTTCCTAGGGATATACCCTAGGAACACAAAAACGCAATACAAAAATTGTGTTCCTAAGGTATATCCCTAGGAGTGGTATAGCTGGATCGTATGGGAGCTCCACTTCCTGGTTTTGGAGGAATCTCCATATCGCTTTCCATAAAGGTTGGACTAGTCAACATTCCCACCAGCAGTGAATAAAGAGATCCTTTCTCTCCACATCCCCGCCAGCTCTGCTTGTTCTCATTCTTTGTGATGTGCGCCAATCTCTGTGGAGTGAGATGGTACCTCATTGTTGTTTTGATTTGCATCTTCCTGATGATTAGTGATGTGGAGCGTTTTTTCATGTGCCTTTTAGCCATTTGTATTTCTTCTTTGACAAAGTGTCTGTTCATTTCTTCTCCCCATTTATAGATGGGATTAGATTTTGTTTTCTTGTAAAGTTCTGTCAGTGCCTTGTATATTTTGGATATTAGCCCCTTATCTGATGGGTATTGGGTGAATAGCTTCTCCCATTCAGTAGGTGGCTCTTGTGTCCTGGGTACTATTTCCTTTGAGTTGCAGAAGCTTCTCAGCTTAATATATTCCCATCTGTTTATCTCTGCTTCCACTTGTTTGGAAAGTGCAGTTTCCTTCTTGAAGATGCCTTTAGTCTCAATGTCATGGAGTGTTTTACCTACACCAACAACATAAATTAATCAATACAGAGTTCTGAAATTTTAAATACACAATCTACAAAAAGGAATAGTTGTATAAAAAGCCTGAATAGATATTACCTAAAACCAAATGATGAAATCTGAAGGTGTAGCCAGATTCTAGAGTGTATTCTTTGTACATGTAAAGCCATGGCTTTGATCCTCAGCATTTCCCTGTATGAAGTCATCAACACTGCAAAGCTGGATTTCCTAAATACCAGAACAATGACTTTATTAAAATATCAAAAATAATCAAATATACTGATGTAGTTTCAAGTCCCATTTTGCTTATTTTTTGTTGAGCTGGTTTTGTTTGTTTGTTTGTTTGTTTGTTTGATAGGGACTACACAAAGCTGTGCTAGGGTTATTCTTGTGTCTGCACTCATAGATCATTACTGAATGACTTGGGAGACCAGATCAGATATTGTCTTACCCACTGTTCTATATCTCCAGCCCACAGATTGAATCTTGTATTAGTTCTAAATCTGTAAAATTGCTCCAGAGCCACAAAGTCTTACATGTAAGTTTTGTTCTAATCCAGTCCAATCCAGCCTATACAGCTATTTTGTATTTCAATTTTAGGACAACAATATCAATGAAAGTACAATTAAAGAAAATCATAATAACTATACTAAAGAGAAATAAAATATCTACAGAGCATATGAAATTTAACATTATAGTTTTGGTAAAGAATAATCTGTGGGGCCGGGCGGTGGCGCTAAAGGTAAGGTGCGCCTGCCTTGCTTGCGCTAGCCTTGGACGGACCGCGGTTCGATCCCCCGGTGTCCCATATGGTCCCCCAAGCCAGGAGCAACTTCTGAGCACATAGCCAGGAGTAACCCCTGAGCGTTACCGGGTGTGGCCCAAAAACCAAAAAAAAAAAAAAAAAAAAAAAAGAATAATCTGTGGCATAACAATGTGATATAACATTCTAAGACAAGTTCAAAATTACACCATATTTAAGTGGGATAATGAGTTTCATTGCTAGACAATCCCTAATGGGAGTCATTCTGGTAAAAAGAAATGAGAAGGAAGGAAATGTATTTTATGAAAGTTTATAGGGCACTGAAGAAATTACCACTAAGTATAATAACTGATCCAAGCCTGTATTCTGAAACCAACAGAAATGCTATGAAAGACATTATTAGGAAATTAACACAACAGAAATATGGCTGGTAGGTCAGATAATATTAGATGAGCCTAGCATTAAATAAACTAACATGGATAAATTAAATGTTGCTTAGATATATAAGAATTATTTTAATTTTTTGTTTGTTTGGTTGGTTGGTTGGTTTTGGGCCACATCAGGGGTTACTCCTGGCTATGCACTCAGAAATCACTCCTGGCTGGGGGGACCATATGGGATGCCGGGAGATCAAACCGCTGTCTGTCCTAGGTTAGCGTGTGCAAGGCAAATGCCCTACTACTTGTGCCACTGCTCCGGCCCCTAATTTTCACTCTTTTACTAGATTGCATAAAGATGAAAGAAGAATGTGTCCCTGTAAATATAGATGTTTCACAAAGCCAAAATTACTATTACTTAAATCTTTTCAGTAAAAGTTTTCTGATCTCTGGTGTAGTCATATAGGAAACTATCCTTTTTCTCTGTGTAAAAGCCACTATATATATAATGCAGGAAAATTATTTGTGTAAACACATATACATAAATACAGACTTGACTTACCTACATATAAATCAATTATGTATAAATATTTATGGAAGGAAAATGGAGGAAGAGCTAAAAGATTGAATAAAATATAGGTGTGAGAAAGTCATTTTTGCATTGTGTTTTTTTGTTACTGGAGTATATTCCTAGAAGTGGTATATGGAAGCTCAATTTTCAGTTTTTTAAGGAATCTCCATATTGTTTTCCATAAGGGCTGGTTTAGACTGCATTCCCACCAGCAGTGAATGAGAGTTCCTTTCTCCCCACATCCCCACCAGCACAGATTGTTCTTGTTCTTTGTGATGTGTGCCAGTCTCAGTGACGCAAGATGGTACCTCATTGTTGTTTTGATTTAGTTCTCCCTGATGATTAGTGATGTGGAGAATTTTTCATGTGTCTTTTGGCCATTTGTATTTTTCTTTTGAGAAAGTGTCTGTTCATTTCTTCTCCCATTTTTTAATGGGGTTAGAATTTTTTCTTGTTAAGTTCTGTCAGCATCTTTTATATTTTGAATATTGGCCCCTTATCTGATAGATGTTGGGTGAATAGTTTCTCCCATTTTGTGGGTGGCTTTCATATCCTAGTTGCTATTTTCTTTGAGGTGTGGAAGCTTCTCAGCTTAATATATTCCCATCTGTTTATCTCTGCTTCCACTTGTTTGGAGAGTGATGTTTCCTCCTTGAAGATGCCTTTAGTGTTGATGTCATGTAGTTGGGTATCAGTTATATAAAGAACACCCTCTTCTCCAGTGCAACATTCCTACCAACAATGACCCCTGTCTCCCATCCACCCACCCCCAAAGCCTGTATTCAAGGTAGGACTTGCACTTTTCTCACGCATTGACATTGTTATGGTAGTTGTCAGTGTAGTTATTTCTCTAACTGCACTCACCATTTTTTTTTTGGTGTGCTTTATACTGTGAGCTGGTCTTTTTGGCCCTCATCTCTATTGTCTCTGGGCATTAATACAATAATGTCTTTTTACCTACCCAACTACAAATATTTTGTAATCAAGGTGCTTAAATAAAAATATTATTAAAAAATATAACAAATAGAGTGAAGATAAAATAGATTAATTTGAATAGTGAGTAAATATTGGTTAATTTTTGCTTGGGGTCCATACCTGGTGATGTTCAGGGCTTATCCCTGACTCTGAGAAATCATGCCTGATAATGCTTTTCAGACCCTTTGCAGTGCCAGGAATTAAACTAGGGCCACCTATGCACAAGGAAATGCTTTAGCCTTTTTGCTATTTATTAGCTCAAAAAAGGTGTTTTTTTTTATAATGTTTGCATTTTTCCATTAAGTCTGAAATAATCTTCAAGTAAAAGTTTTTAAATGTTTTAATTATGAGGAAATAAAATGTGTTTTACTTCAATACTTTGCTGAAATTATGTTCAAAAGTTTTACTTACCTTACAATTTTACATACCTAAAAATATTAAGCAAAATGGTCTTCATGCACTATCTCAATATACCTAAAAGAAATAATAGTATCTATATATTTATAATAAAAGCTAACCATAGTTATTTAAAACACACAACCAGTGCTAGCTATAATTGTACTTAGTGCAAGCTCTTCTCTAATTATTCTCACATTATTTAACCCTATGGAAAAATCCTCTGAGATTACAAATGAATAATTTTATATTTAAATTATAGTCAACAACTTTTCAAGATCATACAAATGCTCAGTAGTGAAATCTGAAATGTTCGTATACAATTTGTCATTCATACAAATGCTGCCCTTGCCATCTAGTTAGCAACCGCTTGCATTAAGAGTCAAGGTCCATTATCTTATTCATTAAATTCTATAGGAAAATCCTGATACATTCTTTAGTATTTGATGGTAGGCAGAAGTTACCTTTCCACTAAATGCCAATGTTCTAATATCAAGAACTTATGATTGTATATTAGGTATTAATGAAATTTAAGGTTGTACGTGGAATTCAGATCACAAATCTTAGAATAAAGCTATTGCAAGGGTTCAAATAATCAAAAGGTTTCTTCAAATGGGAAAGGGTAGCAGAAGAACCAGCTGAGAAAACTTGAACAAATTCTTGCTGACTGAAGATAAGATGCAGGAAATTTTAGAATTCTCTAGAAGAAAAACGCAAGTAAATAATCATCTTTCTATTAAAGAAAGTATCTGTGCCAATACCTTGATTTTATCCTGAGTAAAATCATTTTCATATTATATCCTTAATATATATGATCATAGATTTTATTATTTTTATACTATGTTTAGTGCTAATTTCTTACTATAGCAATGGGAGACAAATCTACAATCATTCTGAATTACACAAAACATACTTTTCCACTCCCCAACATATTTAATTTTAGGATTTTACAATGAGCATATTCTTATTAGTTGTCAGACTTTTGACAATAGGGGAATCTCCAGATTCCTTTGAATAACTTCTTTCTTTTTTTTTTTTTTTTTTTTTTTGCGGGGGGGAGACTTACTCCAGACTCTTTGCTCAGTGATCATT